>NW_007578989.1:113044-142781 GCF_000690725.1 Stegastes partitus
GTCATATTTTTCTCATTATCCAATCGTGTTTTTAGATTTCAGGTGGAGTTTTCTGAGGTTTTGTTAATGATTTGGTCTCTGAGAACTCGTTTATTGTTCTGTCCATCTGTAGGCCTATTGTCAGACTTCTTAACACCTATTGTCACATACAAAATGACATGTAGTGTTAGAGCAGGCTTCTGAAACTCGCCTTTGGGTGGTTCTTCATATTTTAACAGCTATTACTATTCTTTTAAAGAGATTCTATGGAGGTGTTTGGTCATCACTGACTTTAATTTGTAGTTTAAAAATTGGTAATTAAAAATATTAGTAATACAATCCACATTAAAGCGCCTCTTTGTCTGATTAAAGTATCTTGTGGATGTAATAAGGTTTGTTAGAGGAGGCAAAGAATCCGTAGCAGCAGGTGACAGTTTTTAATCACAACTGAAAGTATCTAGAACTTGTGAATGTATGTCGCAGTAAATAATTGTCTTTTCAGCATATTTAAATGAAGTAAAACAGTGTCATTTTACAGTCTAAATACTCAACATTATTAACTCCTTTACATACAGAAGAGGTCAGAAAGGGTGAAGCCTTCACCCTCCATCTCCATCTTTATTGATACTTTACTCTCTGGCCGATGATGTTCGATTTATCAACCAGCTACACTGCAGTTTCTTAAATTCTAACTAAACACACCCTCAAACATGAACAAATTGTGACTACATGCTGAAAAACTCTTGGCAGTTGTATGATTTGTACTTTGACTACAGCACACACACTTCAAATAGCAAAGTGAAATTCAACTGAAACTGCAGCCTCATTCCAGCAGAGAGAAGAACACATGCAGGACAGTCATCCATTCCTCCTCTCCACACATTTCTTATTTGACTCCATATCACTGGTGAGTTAAGATTCTTTTCTGCTTCTATTTAACTGTCCACTCTGCTTACAGTGTATTGAGCTGACACGTCAGATTTTGGGGAAATATCCTTAGAAAGATTGTGGACAGTTTATCAATATGAGAAGTAATAGGTTTTATTTATGTTCTCTCTCAGTTTTGTTTGCGCACCATGTAGATGTGGATAAGTGAATTTGTCATTGTTGAAAGGTTCTTCAGATAACAAGGGAAACTCATTGTTCTTCTTTGAGGGCAGAGGCGTTCTACTGAACAGAATTCCTGGCACATTTGGACTCAGTATTTCCTGTTCAGACAGACCTCAGCTCACCCAGTGCATTAACAGGACGCTACTGGTAAAAGCTTAATCTGTAAATAAACAGCAGAGAAATATGGAGCGAGAAGGCGAGGTGGAGTGATGAAACAGAAAGTGAAACCTGAAGCAGAAAAACAAGCACCAGTCTGGGATGTGGCGTTGCAACACATTTCAACAACCACTAGGTGGAAGCACAGGCAAATGTTAAAGGAGGGAATTTGGCCACCTTTTTCCCTTCCTCACTGGATTGGAGTGATTGTACAGTCACTCATAATTGGGAGACATCTTTTATTCTCAAGCTGCTCCTCCAATCAATAGTCAGTTTATTGAAAAAAAGAACAACAGTTTGTCATTGTACTTTCACTGCAAACTACGGTGCACATCTCTGCCTATATAGAAAATACAGGCTAGTCATGACTAGTTCAAGGACAGAACTAGATTTTATTATCCTTATTTATGTAGGTCTCCTGCAAAAGCTGCCTCATTCTAGAGTTCGTCAAATTTGAAGTCACTGCTCTCCAAACCAGATCTCAGGTCTGTTTACTTCTCTGGTAAACACTGAAAACTTCCACTGCTTAGATGGAAACTTACAGATGATTTAAAACTTGACTTCCACTAAAACCTGTCCCACTTTGGACACTTGAGGGCACCAGCATCAAACTGGATGGAGTCATAAATGTAGGACTTCTATTTTAGATGAGGGACTTTCCAACTCCTTTAAGCTGAAGCTTCTTCCGTACGTAGTTCACAGCTCGAACACCAACCTCATACATTCCTTTGTTTTTACGCATCTTAAATTTAAGCCCGGACATGTCAGTCACTGATGAAATTCAGACATTTTATTCAAAACACTGGGCCTCCATTTGCCTATAGATGGAAAAGTTCTGATGCTAATATTGCATGTTTTTGATCATAAATAAGACAGTTGAGAAGAGTTCTTTATGATGGAATATATACAGAGCTAAAGAATGCAGAGCTGCATGAATTTCAAGCAGTAAGTTGAAGTGCTGTAGCTCAGGCAGCAGAAGTTGTTCATATTTCACATGTACACTGCAGAGTGATGCCTTGATTGCATTTTGCATCTACATAATTCATTTATTTCTTGTATCTTACGTATATTCTGATTACATTTATTGTCTTTCTGCAGAATATGTGACGAATGTCTCCAGAGTGTGTAACAAGCAGCCGACACAGGATCTCACATTCAGTATTAGACTCCTCCTAACCCTTCATTGATGACAAACTTGAGTGAGCTTGAGTGGCTTTGCAGAGTAGTGTAGCTGATGTGGAATTTCTGATGAAGAAAAGACCCTTTTGTCCTTTTCGTTTCATGTTTGTAAAATGCTGAAATTAGATCCACAGTAGAACCAAAAACCCAAAGCTCCATGACAGTGTGTGTGTTTGTAGGCGGCAACAGTACAGTATTAAACCACAAATGTGAAACGGAGTGTTTAGCTGAACCAATAAAGGTTTTATTTCAAAGCACATGTGGTGGAATCTGCAACAGCCTTTGTTGCTCCCTTGAGTCTTGCGATCCCCATGAAATGAAATGAGATGAGATGTCAAAGACAACATCAAGCAGATTTCAATTTGGAATCAGCTGATATCCCTTGGTAGAACTCTGTTTTCACTTTGACGTGAAAGAGTTTTTATGTTTTTGTTTTTGTTTTTTTTTGTAAATTCTCATCAACAAAAGAAAAATAAAAACTTGCATTGACCAAGGTCCAGTGTTGACAATCAATAAAAAGAGAATATTTCCAAGGGGGGTTGACTATTTTCTGTATGATAATTGTGTCAACAGTTATCATCTAGGGTTAATGTAAAGACAATGGCTGGATTTAAACTTAAAACAGAGGAGATGACCACCAGCAAGTCTTTAGTTTGGAGAAACAGGCAAACGGACATGTTAGACTTTTTAAAGGGTTAAAGCCAAGACTTCACAACAAGAGGAACTATTGTCACTCGTTTACGTTTCGTTCTCATCTTTCAGCTTTTGAAACTGTGCACGTCAACGGTTTTCTGACTCAGAACACAGACATGGCACAGACATAGTTTACCACAAACTGCTTCACTGTGTGGGTGTTGTCACTTCCTTTGTGTTGGAAGAGATTGGTACATGTTAGAAGACAGTATGTCAGAGTGACAGCAAAACTTACAGAGAATCAGTCAAAACACTGGTGGTGATTGTGAAATCAGAATATATTTCATAAAAGCAAACTAAAGCAAAGAACTGTCATTACAAACATTCTTTATGGGGAAATTGTACATTTGGATTAGTAAATCTGCATTTGTGGAACAAAAACATCACAAGTGTTAAATTAAGTTTTAAAAGAGGAAAGAAAACATCATCTTTCATTACAAGTCACAGAAAATCAACATCCACAGTAATAACATTTTTTTTAAGGTTTTAATAATCCAAACTCAGTTACTTCCCATAACTCATGCATCTACTTTGTCCTAAGAAACATCCTACTGAGGGTTCTATAAAGACCTTATTACATCCACACAACAGTTTAATCAGACAAAGAATTGCTTTAATGTGGATTCTATTATTAATGTCATTAAAGACCATTTTTAAACTACTAATAAAATGCAGTGATGATCAAACATCCCTATATAGGTTTAAAAGTCTGTTCCAACACTATATGTCATTTTCTATCTAAGAACAGGAGTTAAAGATCTCCTCCTCCTTGTTGCTCATGTCAGTAACTGGCAATAAACCTACAGATGCACAGAGAACAATCAGCCTCTTCTAGGAGACCAAATCATCAACAACACCTCATAAAACTCCACCTGGCAGGAGGAGACAGTTAATATATAATGTGTGTTGAGGTGAAATTCTCCTTCATGTACTCATGTTGGATAATAAGAAAAAACACGACTAGAAAGAAGCTTCAATCATGTAGACAAGGAAGGTAGAAAAATAGAAAATGCCAACATGATCTGATTAAACCACAAAATCCTTAAAGGATCCTAAAAACATCATCAAGGTGAACAGAGTCACCAGTAGAACACAGACATGCTGATAAATGGACAAAGGCCGTCAGTTTAAAGCCTCACAAACAATTCTGGATCTTGATCTTGATACTTATGTGTCGTCATGGCAGCAGAGCCCAACAATCCTGTGGATGTGGATTTTGATCAGAGTGATGCAAAGCTCAATTGCAATCTATTTTTTTTTTTTTTTTTTTAATCAAGCAACGCTTCCATCTCACTTTGCAGTTGCGTTTGGCATTGCCATAGCTTTTCCACAACTTCACTGACTGGCTTGATGATAGCCTTAGCTGTGTTCTTTGCTGCCTCCCCTGCTGAATCTGCTTCATCAGCTTCTTTATACCCTACATAACCTCCCACTACTGCGCCTGCAGCAGCACCAACTCCTGCAACTACAGCTAATCCAACACTTTCTGGCATTGTCTTAAGACATGCGACAACTGCTGCAATCGCACATGGTACACCCAGTAAAGCTCCCAACAATACTCCTGTGGTGATGCCAGCTGCCTTCTTGAGAAAATCTGAGACAATACGCTTTGCCTGCTGCCACATATCTTCTTGTGACATGACTACTGATGACCTAATGCTGTCTACCAGTTGTAGTATTTTTCTCCACACTGATTGCAGCATTTCATTGGTGTAACGCCCTGTTGTCATTGCCATTTGTTTTACTGTATCGATCAGATTTGTCACCTGGACCTTGTTGTTTCTGTATTCATCCTGCTGGTTGTTATTCCAGTACTTATTATCAACAACGTGGCAGCGGTTCCCACATTTCTCCAAGAGATCACACAGATACTTATTTCCACTGGCAAACTCCTCAATCATCATGTTGTCAGGAAGCTGGTCACCGTAAGTGAAGACAACTACAGCGTGTTTGAAAGCTTCCTCAGAAAAATACTCTGTTATCTTGGAAACAACGTTGTTCTCCTGCTTTGTGAATCTCTCAACTTTAAATGAAATAAGAAAAGCATCAAGCCCATCACAGCTCTCTGTGATACATTTTATTATCTCAGACTTGAGCTCACCATCAGACGTGCGATTGTCAAAGAAACCAGGATTATCAATCACAGTGATTAATTCTCCATCAACTTGTCTGGTTTCTTTCTGACATGTACTTGTTCCAGAGTTTGCAGTATGATGTATATTAAACACAGCCTCTCCAAGTATTGTTTGGCCCAAGCTGCTTTTCCCAGCTCCAGTTTTCCCCAGCAGGGAAATCCTTATGTCTTGTGCTAGAAGAGAATAATGACATATATCATATATCAACAGTACTTTGTAAACACAGCAGTCAGGAATCACTATAAACAGGAACATCACTTCAGCTTGTCAGAAATAGTAGCTGTGACTGTGACTGTGGTTTGAATGTTTCCTGTGTCTACAAGTTCATGCAGTTTCTGAGCCTCTGTTGTCTGGTGAAACAATCATTCATGAGGTTTTACCAGAGAATTTCAGTAAATATAGACAGCAAATGGACAAACACTGGTTTAAAGTGTCTGTGACAGTATTATTTAGAGGCCAAACATTCACAATCCTCCTGGGATCCAATGACGGAACAGTACAACATCAGGAAAAGACTGAAGTTAGTCTTCTGCTTTTTAGTCTTTACATCTGAGACTGACAGGAGTGTATCAAGAAGTTATGGGGCCTGTAAATAAGCAAGTAACAACTTACATACATGTGAATCTGTAGTCAAAGCTCTGTCAGGTTTTATTGATAGATAATCTTACATGGCTGATTCATTCATGTTGGTCTAAATATTCCTTCAACTTTTAGCAGCGTTTCAGGAGCTCACCTTGTGTCACGTCCTTGGGAACAGATGTGGAATCAGCTGCTGCTCTGCTCTCTGTGGCTTTTTCTGAACCTGAGGACGAAGTGATTCATGATGTTCAGCTTTGATGGTAATAGCAAAGCTGCAATGTCACATGACTGTCTATTTACGTTTACAAATTTATGATTCTGGGTCATTTGTTATATGACACAAATATGCTCCAGATTCTGTCTAAACAGCTGCTGATATTTGTTTAAACCTGTGGTTTCAAACTGCGGTACTGTGGTGGTACAAAAACAAAACAAAAAAAGATTCTGTGCAAGTTTCAGCCCATTACCACGTTTTTCCATTTCTGTAGTTGATAGAAATGAGTGTGTATGATAAAAGCAATGTAAAAAAAAAAAAAAAAAGTATATTCATGGTGCAAAAGATCAAGATGTGCATAAAGTAGTGCAAAGATTGGATGAAGTCTTGCATTAAGAGGAGGACAAAGGGGGTTTGGTGGAGGTGGACTGGAAGTGCTCATCAGTCTTATGGGCTGGGAATAGAAACTGAACCACAGATTTGAGATTGTAAATATTCTCATTTGTGGCAGCAAAGTCATGGATGCAGAGTGTGAACAGTATGAAACTAAGTTCACAACCTTGCGGGGAGTCAGTGTTCATTACAAATGTCCTGGAACTCATTCCTGATGGACTGTAGTCTGCAGAGGAAACAGTCTGTCATCAGTTCTTGGAGTTTGAGGTTGAAAAGTTTTTCTGTTGATATTGTGGTGATGGATCTGTTTAATGCTGAACTGATGTCCATGAACAGCATTCTGATTTAGGTTTTCATATTTTCCACAGAGGAGACTCTGCAGTGAGCAGAACAGACAGCGTCGAGGTAGATCAGTTTGGTCAGTACACAAAGTGAAGGTGGTTCAGTGAAGGAGACTGTGGATCTAGTGTGGTTTGGTTTGATGCTTTTTCTGAGGTTACATTTTGGGATCCTGCAGCCCTCTTCATTGCTTGGTTTAAAAGTGGTGGAGTTTGGTGCAGCATGTGTCGTATCTGGTTATTTAGCGAAGGCTTTTGATTAAGATTTATATATGAATGTGAACAGAGTGTTTCACCATTTTAAGTAGGTGCTGATGTAACATTAGTTCACTTTCAAGGCTTCTTATCATGACGGTCTTGTTTTTGGGTGCAGCTTATTTCTCACGAAAGTTTGAAAGTGTCTTAATAGATACAGTGAGAACGAAGCGCACACACAACCAGGCAGACAGGAACGGTTCATTGTTTTTAAAAAGGTTGTTATGCAGACAAATATGTATCAGATATAAGAAATGAAAACCGAAAGGAGACATGAAGATGTGATCAAGATAAAAGGCGAGATAGCAGGTGTCTGTCACGCACATCGTGGCTGAGTTGGAAGAAACCAGTTTTATTGGCAACTATTTAACATGTAATAAAGATTAAAGATCTCTGTCCAAGCCTCCACTCCAGTAGTACTCCTTCTAAAACTCAACCTTTTATCTTAATTGTTAGTGATTCACTGTACAGTTACACTAGTACACTGGATCAACTCAACATATCCAGAACAGTTCATTTTCTTTTGGACTCTGAATCTGCCTCAGTGACCCCAAGATTTATCTCCAATGTTAAAAAGCAGCAAAGAGAGTTTCCAGCAGTGCAACAGCATCAGCATTAGAGTGGTTGGAGCAAAATAAATGGATTCTCTTCTTGGTCTCAGCAGACTACAATTTATGAATTTTGATTATTTATAAAACATTACAATATAAAAAATGTAATTAAATGTGTTGTAATTAACATCGACTGATTCTGTGAGCCTATCACTTGATCAGGTCCACCAATAGTCTGTAAACTGCTGTTGACTGACGTCAGATCTTTCTGACTTTTGCACTTTTCATACAAGACAGACAGTAAAGACATCAGCATGCTTGACCAAACCCTGTAGCTGCATCTGCATCTAATGCTTCACAGCAGCTTTTCATGACATGCTGTTAAACTCAGTTTTACATTTTAAGTTTTCATTAAGACAGCTACACATGAATGAAACCAAATGTAAACATTATTTTCACAGCAGAGACAAACAAAAGCACGTCAGTGGAAGTACTGTGAAAAACAGCACAGTTCCATCAGTACTATGACTAGAGCCGGTTCTGTTTCGTCCGTTCACTGCAACGATCCGTTGTTGTAATCATGTAGTTGTTTACTTGACTACTGACATCATTCATCTTCACTGTCTTCCTCTGTGCTACAGTTCAGTCTTTGCTCAGTGTCTGTGGCACAGAGAGCTTCAGTCTTTACTTCCTGTTCAGTCATGGGCTCAGCAGATCTTCTCAGGTAGTCATCATCCATCCATTTCACTCTATCTGGGTTCTGATGGGTTGGCAGCAGACCAAGCAAGTCATTCCAGAACTGCCTCCACTGAGATCGGGGTCGACCCCGGGATCTCCACCCAGTTGGATGTGACTGGAAAACCTCCAAAGAGAAGCATCCAAGAGGCATCTTAATCAGATACCTGAACCACCTCAACTGGCTCCTTTCAACTCGACTCTGAGCTTCCTCTGGATGTCTCAGCTCCTCACCACATCTCTAAAGCTGAGGTCAGCTTTAGAGATGTGGCAGCAACTAACTCCAACCAGAGGGACCAGTCCATCGGTTTCTGGTACAGAACCATGACCTCAGACTTGGAGGTGCTGACTCTCACTCCAGACTGCCTCAGTGCTCGCTGAAGCTCACAACATAATGAAACCAACAGAACTACATCATCTGCAGAAAAGCAGAAAAGAAAAGATGCAACTCTGAGGTCTCCAAACTGGACAGCTTCCTCACTCTGGCTGCACCTTAAGATGCTGCCAGTGATTCTCACAAACAGGATCAGAGTGACAAGAAGTATCACTGGTGGAATCCAACACGCTGATCAGTCAGTGAACAAATGATGATGATGATGATGAACGCTGTGACTCAGTCAGTCAATACATGCAGGAGGATGTTGTGAGTGAATTCACAGGAAGGGGAGGAAACTATTCTTTACTTTTCAGTTTGGTTTAGTTCACTACATTGTTGACTGAATAGGACATTAAGCTTGCGTGATAAAAGCAGACACACTAAAGCAGGTTCAGCAATCAGTTAAACTAATTTTAAAAGATGATCATAGTGAAATCTTTTGCTTTAATAGCTGGCATCCTGTACAACCTCCATTTACTCTGCCTGCTACAGGACTGTGTGTGTTTCTTCTCCCACTGCTGCTGCTTGGACTTTCACAGCTNGACAACCAAGCACACTCACATTCACACCTATGGACAATTTAGAATCACCAATTAACCTCAACATGTTTTTGGACCTTGTGGGAGGAAGCCGGAGAACCCAGAGAGAACCCACGCTGCACGGGGAGACCTGTCCTCATCGGGACCCGAACTGATGACCTTCTTGCTGTGAGGCAACGGTGCTAACCACTGCTCCACCTTGCAGCCCCATCAGGAATATATGTTGACCAAATTTTCCAAACAAAAGTATTTAATTCTGCATCAACCATACAATGCAAAAACAAAACAAAAAAATGCCATAAAAAATAGGAACACCTGTTTTGCTGTTGGTGTAGCTGACTGTGAAGTCTGCTGGGTTTCTTCGAGGACTATTCTTGCATCACCTTGCTCTGACTTTTACCCTAATCCTAAGAACTGTCATTACAAACATTCTTTATGATGAAATTGTACATTTGGATTAGTACATCTGCATTTGTGCAACAAAAAACAGAAACATCACCTGTCATTACAAGTCACAGAAAATCAACATCCACAGTCATAACATTTTTTAAGGTTTTAAAAATCCAAACTCAGCTAATTCTCATAACTCATGCATATACCTTGTCCTTACTTTGCTAAACATTTTACAAACCATGACTATATTATACACCTTGACTAAAGATACTGAAAGAAACATCTTACTGAGGGTTCTATAAAGACCTTATTACATCCACAAAATAGTTTAATCAGACAAAGAAGCACTTTAATGTGGATTCTATTATTATTATCATTAAGTGCCATTTTTAAACTACAAATAATATACAGTTATGATCAAACATCCCTATAGAATCATTGTTAAAATGGAAAGAACAACTCAAACTTACATTCAGAAAGTGTAAAGTTTAAATTCAAAAGTCTGTCCTAACATTATTTTAAAATACTAATAAAATGCAGTGATGATCAAACATCCCTATATAGATTTAAAAGTCTGTTCCAACACTATATGTCATTTTCTATCTAAGAACAGGAGTTAAAGATCTCCTCCTCCTTGTTGCTTATGTCAGTGACTGACAATAAACCTACAGATGCACAGAGAACAATCAGCCTCTTCTAGGAGACCAAATCATCAACAACACCTCATAAAACTCCACCTGGCAGGAGGAGACAGTTAATATATAATGTGTGTTGAGGTGAAATTCTCCTTCACATACTCATGATTGGATAATTAGAAAAAACACAACTAAAAAGAAGCTTCAATCATGTAGACAAGGAAGGTAGAAGAATAGAAAATACCAACATGATCTGATTAAACCACAAAATCCTTAAAGGATCCTAAAAACATCATCAAGGTGAACAGAGTCACCAGTAGAACACAGACATGCTGATAAATTGCAATCTATCTTTTTTTTTTTTTTTGACTCAAGCAGTGTTTCCATCTCGCTTTTGGTCTTTTTAGCATTTCCACAACTTATTTGGTTGACTTCATTATAGCCTTAGCTGTGTTCTTTACTGCCTCCCCCACTGAGTCTGCTTTATCAGCTTCTTTATATCCTACACAACCTCCTGCTGCTGCACCTACAGCAGCAGCAGCTCCTGCAGCTACACCAGATGCTGTAGCTCCTCCACCTGCTTTCACTGAATGAAGAGCTGTGACAACTGCTAGAATCATATGTGGTGCACCCAGTAAAGCTCCCACCAACACTCCTGTGGTGATGCCAGCTGCCTTCTTGAGAAGATCTGAGACATTGCTCTTTGCCTGCTGCCTGATAACTTCCTGTGACATGCCTTTTGATGAGCTTCTAATGCACACTACCTGTTGTTGTATTGCTCTCCTCACTGCTTGCAGCATCTCATTGGTATAGGGCCCTGTACTTTCCACCATTTGTTTTACTGTATCAAGCAGCTTTGCTACCTGGACCTTGTTGTTTCTGTATTCATCCTGCTGGTTGTTCTTCCAGTACTTACTATCAACAACGTGGCGGCGTTCCCCACATTTCTTGAAGAGATCACACAGACACTTATTTCCACGGACAAACTCCTCAATCTTCATGTTGTCAGGAAGCTGGTCACCGTGAGTGAAGAGAACTACAGCGTGTTTGAAAGCTTCCTCAGAAAAACACTCTGTTATCCTGGAAACAACCTCATTCTCCTGCTCAGTGAATCTCTCAACTTTAAATAAAATAAGAAAAGCATCAAGCCCATCAGAGCACTCTATGATAGAATCTATTATCTCAGACTTCAGCTCATCATCAGACTTGCGATCATCAAAGAAACCAGGAGTATCAATCACAGTGATTAATTCTCCATCAACTTGTTTGGTTGCTTTCTGACATTTACTTGTTCCAGGGTTTGCACTATGATGTGTATCAAACACAGGCTCTCCAAGTATTGTTTGGCCCAAGCTGCTTTTCCCAGCTCCAGTTTTCCCCACCAGGACCATCCTTATGTCTTGTGCTAGAAGAGAATAATGACATATATCATATATAAACAGTACTTTGTACACACAGCAGTCAGGAATCACTATAAACAGGACCATCACTTCAGCTCGTCAGAAATAGTAGCTGTGACTGTGACTGTGGTTTGAATGTTTCCTGTGTCTACAAGTTCATGCAGTTTCTGAGCCTCTGTTGTCATGTGAAACAATCATTCATGAGGTTTTACCAGATAATTTCAGTAAATGTGGACAACAAATGGACAAACACTGGTTTAAAGTGTCTGTGACAGTTTGCATGTCAAAGCTCTGTCAGGTTTTACTGATAGATAATCTTACATAGCTGATTGATTCATGTTGGTCTAAATATTCCTCCAACTTTTAGCAGCGTTTCAGGAGCTCACTTTGTGTCACGTCCTCAGGAACAGATGTGGAATCTGCTGCTGCTCTGCTCTCTGTGGCTGCTTCTGAACCTGAGGACAAAGTGTTTCATGATGTTCAGCTTTGCTCGAAGAAAGCAACATGTCTTTTTTTCCTAAAAAAAAAAAAATCTATTTCTGTAGTTAGCACGAATGAGAATATGCAACAAAAACAGTGTATATAAAGTACGTGCAATATTTACGGTGCAAAGGGTCAAGATGTGCAAATACAGTAGTGCAAAGATTGCATGAAGTCATTGCATTAAGAGGAGGACAAAAGGGGTTCAGTGGAAGTAGATTGGAATTGTTAAGCAGTCTTATGGCCTGGAAATATGTGGTTGCGAATATTCTCATTTGTAAAGCAGAACCTCCAGAACCTGCCATAGGTCCATTTAGTTGGTACACAAACTGAAGATGGTTCAGTTTGAAGGAAAGAGTGGATCTGATGTGGTTTGGTTACTTATCCAAGAATTTACATTTGGATTTATATGTGGATGTGTACAGTGGGCCCTAAAATGTCAATGCAGCTGCTGATGTAACATGAGTTCACTTTCAGAGGTTCTTATCTGTCTTTATTGTGTTTTTTTGGGGGGGTGCAGCTTATTTATGACAAAGTTGGTAAATGGTTTGAAGGAGTCTTAATTCATATGATGAGAACAGAGAGGACACAAGTGCAGACACATCCAGGCCGACAAGAAAGTTTTGGGGTTTTTTTGTTTTTGCATTTTTGTAAACTGATTAAGAAAATACAGCTTTAAAGTCAAGCAGGCAGAAAAAATATGTACCAGAGCTGAACAACAACAGAAACCAGAAGAGGACTTGATGATGTGACGACAACCAAATGATGACAGATGTCTGTCACTTCATTTTTTTATTTCTTCTACTTTAACTTTATATTTGGGTTTGCTAAATGTGGAACTGCTTCCTCGAGGACAAAACATCCACCTGCAAAACATACAAAACACAATCTGTATCTATGACTAGTGTAAACCTGCTTATGGGCCATTTGTAGAACTGTGCTATAGATGACACAGGAAGGCTGATGCTGAAGTGAAAGCATTTTCTGTTACACATTAGGTGTGAAGCAGCAATTCTGTACCGATTTTAAAAACAGCAACCAGTAGACAGTGTTCGGTGTGGTAAACTGGTTCTGCCTTCTTAGTCTGGCGCAACTTGTAGTTGCATCTACATCAAATATTCCCAAACAACTTTCCATTAAATGTTGTTAAACTCAGTTTTGCCTTTTAGATATTTCATTGAGATGGATGCTAGCAAATGAAACCAAACCAAAACATTACTTTCATGGTAGAGACAAATAGACACATGTCAGTGTAAACACTGTACAAACAGTACAGTTCAGTTAGTAATGTTACAGCTGGCAGGCAACGTTCCCCCAACATTGGCTAACATTAGTTAATAGTTCTGATCCTTTTTTCTTTCTTGTTTTGTTGAAAGGAAACATTTGAATCACATGTTCAAAAAGGGTTTTAAGAATATTTTCATTTCCAATGTTGTTTCTATAAAGTCATTATAATGTTCTATCATCAACATTTAGAGAATGTTTTCAGGAACATAGATTGTGTTCCATGGCAACAAATGAGGAACGTTCTCAGGCTATTAAAAACAAAAGTTTTCCAAATGTAATCAAGGCCTCCGAGGATGTTTGTATGAACCTAGTTGGGATGTGACATATGAACAAAAATGGAACATCCTTCCTGTAATGTTGTGAGGATGTTTCTGGGATGTTGTTGAGGAACACAATAAACAATGTTCGATAGCATAACATTTCCATAATGATACAAAGGAAAGATATCTTCAATGCAACATTTGGAAAACATTTTGAAGACTTCATCATGACCTAAGATGACAGAACGTTGTATAATGTTCCTGTAATGCAATATATTAAAGGTAGAACATTTTGCCTTGTTGTTGAGGGAACACGTTGTAGAGCATCCATCCAAATAATGCTTGGACAATGATACAAAGGAAGGATGTTCTGTCTTTGGCACAGAGAGGTTCAGTCTTTACTTCCTGCTCGGTCATGGCCTCAGCAGATCTTCTCAGGTAGTCATCATCCATCCATTTCACTCTGTCTGGGGTCTGATGGGTTGGCAGCAGACCAAGCAGGTCATTCCAGAACTGCCTCCACTGAGATCGGGGCCTACCCTGGGGTCTCCACCCAGCTGGATGTGACTGGAAAACCTCCAAAGTATCCAGGAGGCATCTTAATCAGATACCTCAACCACCCCAACTGGCTCCTTTCGACTCGACTCCGAGCTTCCTCTGGATGTCCCAGCTCCTCACCATATCTCTAAAGCTAAGGTCAGCTTTAGAGATGTGGCAGCAACTAACTCCAACCAGAGGGACCAATCCATCGGTTTCTGGTACAGAACCATGACCTCAGACTTGGAGGTGCTGACTCTCACTCCAGACTGCCTCAGTGCTTGCTGAAGCTCACAACATGATAAAACCAACAGAACTACATCATCTGCAGAAAAGCAGAGATGCAACTCTGAGGTCTCCAAACTGGACAGTTTCCTCACTCTGGCTGCACCTTAAGATCCTGTCAGTGATTCTCACAAACAGGATCAGAGTGACAAGAAGTATCACTGGTGGAGTCCAACACTCTGATCAGTCAGTGAACAAATGATGATGATGATGAACGCTGTGACTCAGTCAGTCAATACATGCAGGAGGATGTTGTGAGTGAATTCACAGGAAGGGGAGGAAACTATTCTTNGTTGGTTTCATCATGTTGTGAGCTTCAGCGAGCACTGAGGCAGTCTGGAGTGAGAGTCAGCACCTCCAAGTCTGAGGTCATGGTTCTGTACCAGATACCGATGGACTGGTCCCTCTGGTTGGGGTAAGTTGCTGCTACATCTCTAAAGCTCAGGAGCTGAGACATCCAGAGGAAGCTCAGAGTCAAGTCGAAAGGAGCCAGTGGAGGTGGTTCAGGTATCTGATTACGATGCCTCTTGGATGCTTTTCTTTGGAGGTTTTCCAGTCACATCCAGCTGGGTGGAGATCCCGGGGTCGACCCCGATCTCAGTGGAGGCAGTTCTGGAATGACCTGCTTGGTCTGCTGCCAACCCATCAGAACCCAGATAGACAGAGTAAAATGGATGGATGATGACTACCTGAGAAGACCTGCTGAGACCAGGAAGTAAAGACTGAACCTCTCGGTGCCAAAGACACTGAGCAAAGACTGAACTGTAGCACAGAGGAAGACAGTGAAGATGAATGATGTTCGTAGTCAAGTAAACAACTACACGATTACAACAACAGATCGTTGCAGTGAACGGACTAAACAGAACCGGCTCCAGTGACAGTACTGATGGAACTGTGCTGTTTGCACAGTGCTTCCACTGACGTGCTTTTGTTTGTCTCTGCTGCGAAAATAATGTTTACATTTGGTTTCATTCATGTGTAGCTGTCTTAATGAAAAACTTAAAATGTTAAACTGAGTTTAACAGCATGTCATGGAAGCTGCTGTGAAGCATTAGATGCAGATGCAGCTACAGGGTTTGGTAAAGCATGCTGATCTTTTTACTGTCTGTCTTGTATGAAAACTGCAAAAGTCAGAAAGATCTGACGTCAGTTGACAGCAGCTTATAGACTATTGATGTACCTGATCAAGTGTTTGGGCCGTCAGCTCACAGAATCAGTAGATGTTAGTCCCAACACCGAGAAGAAAATGAATAGTAGTTCTGGATGTGTTGAGTTAATCCAGTGTAACAGTGTAACTGTACAGTCACTAACTATAAGATAAAAGGTTACATTTAAGAAGGAGCACTGCTGGAGTGGAGGCTTGGACAGAGATCTTTAGTCTTTATTACATGTTTAATAACTGTCAATAAAAACTGGTATCTTCCAACTCATCCAAGATGTACGTGACTGTTTGAGGGTTTTGCTCATCTTTTGTAACTTGTTAATACTTTATTTATCCCAGAAGGGAAATTCAATTTCAATTTCAATCAAACTTCTTTCTTATCTTGGTGTTTCAAAGGTTGGACTGACGATAACAGAAGGTTAATTGTTCTTATTTCAGTTTGGTTCTCATCTTACAACTGTTGAAATTGTGTACATCCTTTACAGTCATTCTCAGAAGACAAAAATACTTCACCACACCCAACATTGACTGAAGTGTTTCCTGCTTTTTCCTGTTTTTTTCCTGTCTGACTTGTGGTCGTGAAAACAGGAAACACTTCAGTTTCCTGTTTTCAAAACCACGGACAGGACTAGGATTTCCACTTCAGAACTACTGTGTAACTGTTCGACGTCAGACTGAACCTCAAACTCTGTGAAACAACTGAAAACATTCACAATCTCAACTTTGTGATACAATTTCTATTCCCAGACCATAAAACTGATTAAGACTTACAGTCCACTTCCACTGTCCCCCCCTTTGCCCTCCTCCTAATGCTGTTCTTGCACGACTGTGTATGCACATCTTGACATGCTTCCCCATAAATACTGCAAATATTTCATATACACTGTATTTGTTGTTCATATTCATTTGCATTGATTATAGAAACAGAAACATATGTAAATGTAAAGAACAAAGAATGTAATGAACTTCCCATCTAATCTTTTTTTTACCATCAGAAGCAGCACATGTACCACCACAGTACCACAGTTTTAATCCACTGGTTTAAACTGATATCAGCAGCTGTTTAAACAGAATCTGGACCATATTTGTTTCATATAACAAATGACCCAGAATCATAAAGTTGTCAACATCAAAGCTGCAATGTCACATGACAGTATATTTGCTATCACCATCAAAGCTGAACATCATGAAACACTTTGTCCTCAGGTTCAGAACCAGCCACAGAGAGCAGAGCAGCAGCAGATTCCACATCTGTTCCTGAGGACGTGACACAAGGTGAGCTCCTGAAACGCTGCTAAAAGTTGAAGGAATATTTAGACCAACATGAATGAATCAGCCATGTAAGATTATCTATCAATAAAACCTGACAGAGCTTTGACTACAGATTCACATGTATGTAAGTTGTTACTTGCTTATCTACAGGCCCCATAACTTCTTGATACACTTCTGTCAGTCTCAGATGTAAAGACTAAAAAGCAGAAGAATAACTTCAGTCTTTTCCTGATGTTCTACTGTTCTCACTGTCATTGGATCCCAGGAGGATTGTGGATGTTTGGCTTCTAAATAATACTGTCACAGACACTTCAAACCAGTGTTTGTCCATTTGCTGTCTATATTTACTGAAATTCTCTGGTAAAACCTCATGAATGATTGTTTCACATGACAACAGAGGCTCAGAAACTGCATGAACTTGTAGACACAGGAAACATTCAAACCGCAGTCACAGTCACAGCTACTATTTCTGACAAGCTGAAGTGATGTTCCTGTTTATAGTGATTCCTGACTGCTGTGTGTACAAAGTACTGTTGATATATGATATATGTCATTATTCTCTTCTAACACAAGACATAAGGATGGCCCTGCTGGGGAAAACTGGAGCTGGGAAAAGCAGCTTGGTCCAAACTATATTTGGAGAGCCTGTGTTTAATATACATCATAGTGCAAACTCTGGAACAAGTAAATGTAAGAAAGCAACCAGACAAGTTGATGGGGGATCTATCACTGTGATTGATACTCCTGGTTTCTTTGACAATCGTACGTCTGATGATGAGCCAAATTTTGAGATAATAGATTCTATCATAGAGCGCCGCTGTGATGGGCTTGATGCTTTTCTCATCGTACTTAAAGTTGAGAGATTCACTGAGCATGAGAACGAGGTTGTTTCCAAGATAAGAAAGTATTTTTCTGAGGAAGCTTTCAAACACGCTGTAGTTGTCTTCACTCACGGTGACCAGCTTCCTGACAACATGAAGATTGAGGAGTTTGTCAGTGAAAGTAAGTATCTGTGTGATCTCTTGAAGAAATATGAGAACTGCTGCCACGTTGTTGACAATATGTACTGGACTAACAACCAGCAGGATGAATAGAAACAACAAGGTCCAGGTGGCAAATCTGTTCAATACAGTAAAACAGATGGTGGAGAGTAGAGGGTGCTACACCAATGATATGCTGCAAACAATGAAGAAAGCAATACGACAACTGGTAGAGCACATTAGAAGCTCATCAGTAGGCATGTCACCGGAAGATATCTGGCAGCAGGCAAAGCGTGTTGTCACAGATTTTCTCAAGAACGCATCTGGCATCACCACAGAAGTATTGCTGGGAGCTTTACTGGGTGTGAAAGATATGATTAGAAGAGTTGTCTCAGCAAGTAGGACAATGGGAGCATGTGTTTAAAGGGAAGATTATGTAGCAGGAACTGTTGCAGGTGAAGGAGCTGCAGCATCTGGTGTTCAATTAGATACAGTCTGTGCTACTGCAGGAGGAGAAGTCAGGCGTCATACATAACAAAGCCAAAAAANCTATAATTACAATCACATGTCTAACATGGCCGCCACAGTACTGTGAGAACATTTCACAAAATGGCGGGACTGAAACTCAGAGTCAGATTTCAGAGAGAACAATATGATTGGGTCTGTTAGGATCTCATTAAACACAGAAAGCAACGTCAGCATCAGCATGACTCTGTGACAGTTCAACACTCTGAACTCTTCCTTCATTGAGCTGGATGTAACATCACAAACATGTTTCAAGGTTTTTATTTTTCCTGCTTCTCAACCTCAGTGATGACACAGAATGATGTAAAGCAGTAAATCTAACTCACCATCCATGATGAAGAAGCAGTCAGTGCAGTTATTCAGGCTGGTGTCAGAAAATTCGTCCACCGTCGGCCTCTCTTGCTGTGTGGCTCTAAAGTGGCTTTAAAGTCGTTTTGTGTCACTCTCTGTTGACTCGGCTGCTCTCCTTATCAAATATGACTTCAGACAGCTGATGGATCGAGACTTAAAGTGAAACTTCAGCTCTGCCTCTGAGCCAAACTCCACTCTAAAGGGGCTGACGGGGGGCGGAGCCAGACTGAGGACGGAGGCTGAAGACAAAGACTGAAGGGGGTGGATGTGTGTCACAGAATCACTGAAGCTGATGATGTTTCTGCTTTTACATGCAAACGACTTTAAAGTTTAGTGCCACACAGCATGAGAGGCCAAGAGAGAATGTATTCAAAGTCAAATTTCTTGAATCACAAACAAGTATTTGTCAAGCAAAGTCAAGATCCGTCAGTGGCAGAAAGCTCACTTTGGTCGACACTCCTGGTTTCTTCGATCCAGGAAGGTCGGCGTCGGAGCTGAAGGCGGAGATCCTGAGGTGTGTCACCGAGTGCGCTCCTGGTCCTCATGCTTTTCTCATTGTGCTTCAGGTGGAAAAATTCACCGAGCAGGAAACTGACGTCATCAGACAAATGCACGAGTATTTCTCTGCAGAGGTTTTTAACTATTCTGCAGTTGTTTTCACACATGGTGACCAGCTGTCAGAAAACATGAACATTAAGGATTTCATCAGCAATAACAAGCATCTGAAAGACCTGGTGGAGACGTGCGGCGGTCGATGTCATGTTGTAGATAACAAATACTGGCAAAACAACCAGCAGGGTGAATACAGGAGCAACCAGTTCCAGGTGGCACAGCTGCTTAATACAATCGATGACATGGTGAAGAGAAATGGAGGAGGCTGCTACAGCACTGAGATGCTGCAGGAATGGAAGAGACAGCAAAGAAAACCATCTCTGGTGTCTTTCCTCAGAATCGTGAGGCGTTGGATGAAATGTGTAACACGACAACCTGTGAGAACCTTGTTTGGTGTAGCAGCCATCATAGGTGCGCTGCTTATTGTAAAAGCTGTGAAAGTCCAAGCAGCAGCAGTGGGAGAAGAAACACACACAGTCCTGTAGCAGGCAGAGTAAATGGAGGTTGTACAGGATGCCAGCTATTAAAGCAAAAGATTTCACTATGATCATTTTTAAAATTAGTTTAACTGATTGCTGAACCTGCTTTAGTGTGTCTGCTTTTATCACACAAGCCTAATGTCCTTTTCAGTCAACAATGTAGTGAACTAAACCAAACTGAAAAGTAAAGAATAGTTTCCTCCCCTTCCTGTGAATTCACTCACAACATCCTCCTGCATGTATTGACTGACTGAGTCACAGCGTTCATCATCATCATCATTTGTTCACTGACTGATCAGAGTGTTGGACTCCACCAGTGATACTTCTTGTCACTCTGATCCTGTTTGTGAGAATCACTGACAGCATCTTAAGGTGCAGCCAGAGTGAGGAAGCTGTCCAGTTTGGAGACCTCAGAGTTGCATCTCTGTTTTTCTGCAGATGATGTAGTTCTGTTGGTTTCATCATGTTGTGAGCTTCAGCGAGCACTGAGGCAGTCTGGAGTGAGAGTCAGCACCTCCAAGTCTGAGGTCATGGTTCTGTACCAGANCAGATGCTTGTTATTGCTGATGAAATCCTTCATGTTCATGTTTTCTGACAGCTGGTCACCATGTGTGAAAACAACTGCAGAATAGTTAAAAACCTCTGCAGAAAAACACTCATGCATTTGTCTGATGACATCAGTTTCCTGCTCAGTGAATTTTTCCACCTGAAGCACAATGAGAAAAGCATGAGGGCCAGGAGCGCACTCGGTGACACACCTCAGGATCTCCGGCTTCAGCTCCGACGCCGACCTTCCTGGATCGAAGAAACCAGGAGTGTCGACCAAAGTGAGCTTTCTGCCACTGACGGATCTTGACTCTGCTTGACAAACACTTGCTTGTGAGTCAAGAAAGTTGACTTTGAATACATTCTCTCCAAGTATGGTGTTAGCAAGGCTGCTCTTCCCAGATCCAGTTTTCCCCAGAAGAACAATCCTCACTGTGTTTGGCTCTAGGAGAGAATATTACTGTCAGTAACACTGTACTTGTTCTTTCTCCCTGTTCTGGTCACTTGGTGTTTAAAAATTATCCACTGTAAAATTATTACATGGATTATCAATGCATTATTTTGTTGTTGTTGCTTTGTTTGTTTGTTTGTTTGTTTTACAATTTTGTGGACAGCAGTGGACCAGAGACCAAAAGACACCAATAAATAAATAAATTAAAACAGTAAAAATCTGGCAGAAAAGCTGTCAGGAAAAAAAAAAAAAAAAATCAGTAAACAATACTGGCACTTAAAAAAAAATGTAAATGAACACATGTACATACACATGTAGCTGTTATTTAACAGAACCAGCTTCAAAGGAAATTATTGTAGTTAATTGAAAATACATAAAAAACATTATAAAAATCCATTGTAACACAACAACCACTTTAAATGACAGTCATATGATGGAGGATTGTAGATATTACCTAAAGAATGAAAGAAAAATACTGTAAATATAATTTGTAATGAAAATAAAACCAGTTTTTGGATTTTAATACAACATTTTTCTATTACAGGTACGTTCTTAAAGTTGCTCTAAAATACTTAAATAATTTTACACTTAATCTTTTCTAAGAATATTTTTATGATGTTTTGAAAAGTGCACAAAAAGAATATGTTCTATATAAAATATGTTCACTGCCCAGGTCACTGTAAAAGGTATTATAGGTCAGAAGTCTATATTTAAATGACACTTGATAAAATATGTTAGACATGTGTCTTTCCTGCCCGTCACACAACACTTCTCACTAGACTNAGGTTCAGCAATCAGTTAAACTAATTTTAAAAATGATCATAGTGAAATCTTTTGCTTTAATAGCTGGCCTCCTGTACAACCTCCATTTACTCTGCCTGCTACAGGACTGTGTGTGTTTCTCCTCCCACTGCTGCTGCTTGGACTTTCACAGCTTTTACAATAAGCAGCACACCTATGACGGCTGCTACACCAAACAAGGCTCTCACAGGTTGTCGTGTTACACGTTTCATCCAACGCCTCACAGTTCTGAGGAAAGACACCAGAGATGGTTTTCTTTGCCGTCTCTTCCATTCCTGCAGCATCTCAGTGCTGTAGCAGCCTCCTCCATTTCTCTTCACCATGTCATTGATTGTGTTAAGCAGCTGTGTCACCTGGAACTGGTTGCTCCTGTATTCACCCTGCTGGTTGTTTTGCCAGTATTTGTTATCTACAACATGGCACCGACCGCCGCACGTCTCCACCAGGTCTTTCAGATGCTTGTTATTGCTGATGAAATCCTTCATGTTCATGTTTTCTGACAGCTGGTCACCATGTGTGAAAACAACTGCAGAATAGTTAAAAACCTCTGCAGAAAAACACTCATGCATTTGTCTGATGACATCAGTTTCCTGCTCAGTGAATTTTTCCACCTGAAGCACAATGAGAAAAGCATGAGGACCAGGAGCGCACTCGGTGACACACCTCAGGATCTCCACCTTCAGCTCCAACGCTGACCTTCCTGGATCGAAGAAACCAGGAGTGTCGACCAAAGTGAGCTTTCTGCCACTGACGGATCCTGACTTTGCTTGACAAATACTTGCTTGTGAGTCAAGAAAGTTGACTTTGAATACATTCTCTCCAAATATGGTGTTAGCAAGGCTGCTCTTCCCAGATCCAGTTTTCCCCAGAAGAACAATCCTCACTGTGTTTGGCTCTAGGAGAGAATATTACTATCAGTAACACTGTACTTGTTCTTGCTCCCCGTTCATGTCACTTGGTGTTTAAAAATTATCCACTGTAAAATTATTAAATGGATTATTCATGCATTATTTTGTTGTTGTTGCTTGGTTTTGTTGGTTGTTTTTTTGTTCAGTTTTTTTTTTTTTTTTTTTACAATTTTGGAGACAGCAGTGGACCTGAGAACAAACTGAAATAAGCCAAACACAATAAAATAAAACAAACTGCAACATTATAAATCTTGCAGAAAAGCTGTCAGAAAAAAATCAATAAAAAATAAAAGCACTTAAAAAAAACTGTAAATGAACACATGTACATACACGTTTTATTTATATATTATTTAACAGAACCAGGTTCAAAGGTCCATCCATCCATTATTTATTCATGGCTTAATCCTCACTCGGGTTATGGGGCTGGAGTCTATCCCAGCTGACTCAGGGTGAAGGCAGGGGACAACCTGGACAGGTCACCAGTCTATCACAGGGCTACACTTAGAGACAGACAACCAAGCAAAATCACATTCACACCTACAGACAATTNCTTCTTTGTCTGATTAAAGTATTTTGTGGATGTAATAAGGTCTTTATAGAACCCTCAGTAAGATGTTTCTTTCAGTATCTTTAGTCAAGGTGTATCATGTAGTTATGGTTTGTAAAATGTTTAGCAATGTAAGGACAAAGTATACGTATGAGTTATGAGAAGTAACTGAGTTTGGATTATTAAAACCTTAAAAAATGTTATTACTGTGGATGTTGATTTTCTGTGACTTGTAATGAAAGATGATGTTTTTCTTTCCTCTTTTAAAACCTCATTGAACACGTGGTTTCTTTTTGTTTCACAAATGCAGATTTTTTAATCCAAATGTACAATTTCATCATAAAGAATGTTTGTAATGACAGTTCTTTGCTTTAATTTGCTTTTATGAAATACATTTTGATTGCACAATCACCACCAGTGTTTTGACTGATTCCCTGTAAGTTTTTTCTGTCACTCTGACATACTGTCTTCTAACATGTACCAATCTCTTCCAACACAAAGGAAGTGTTTCTGCAATCGGACAAACAAAAACAAGAGAAGGAGTGTTTTTTTGTTAGAGGAGGCAAAGAATCCATAACAGCAGGTGGCTGTTTTTTATCACAACAGAAAGCATCTAGAATTTGTAAATGTATGTAGCAGTAAATAATTGCCTTTTCAGTATGTTTAAAGACAGTAACACAGTGTCATTTTACAGTCTAAATATTCAACATTACTAACTCCTTAACATACAAAAGAGGTCAGAAAGGGTGAAGCCTCCACCTCTATCCCAGACACTGGAGGTTTTATTCAACTATGAAAGAAACAGTTTGTGATATTTTTCTGACATCACAGTGAAGCAAGCAGCACAACACTATAAGATCTGACTGAAATCTGCTCTGCACGCTCTTTAAAGTCATGCTTTTAGCGATACTTTACTCTCTGGCCGATGATGTTCGATATGAGATGGAATCAAAAATTATCAATCAGCTCCACTGCAGTTTCTTAAATTCTCACTAAACACACCCTTAAACACGAACACTCTTCAAATAGCAAAGTGAAAGTGAAATTCAACCGAAACTGCAGCCTCATTCCAGCAGAGAGAAGAACACATGCAGGACAGTCATCCATTCCTCCTCTCCACACGTTTCTTATTTGACTCCATATCACTGGTGAGTTAAGATTCTTTTCTGCTTCTATTTAACTGTCCACTCTGCTTACAGTGTATTGAGCTGACACGTCAGATTTTGGGGAAATATCCTTAGAAAGATTGTGGACAGTTTATCAATATGAGAAGTAATAGGTTTTATTTATGTTCTCTCTCAGTTTTGTTTGTGCACCATGTAGATGTCGATTAGTGAATTTGTCATTGTTGAAAGGTTCTTTACGTAACAAGGGAAACTCATTGTTCTTCTTTGAGGGCAGAGGCGTTCTACTGAACAGAATTCCTGGAACATTTGGACTCAATATTTCCTGTTCAGACAGACCTCAGCTCACCCAGTGCATTAACAGGACGCTACTGGTAAAAGCTTAACCTGTAAATAAACAGCAGAGAAATACGGAGCGAGAGGGCGAGGTGGAGTGATGAAACAGAAAGTGAAACCTGAAGCAGAAAAACAAGCACCAGTCTGGGATGTGGCGTTGCAACACATTTCAACAACCACTAGGTGGAAGCACAGGCAAATGTTAAAGGAGGGAATTTGGCCACCTTTGCTGTATTTTCCCTTCCTCACTGGAAGTTTGGAAATCTGTTCTGTGGACATTCAGCGAAACAGCATCAATCAGTGCAACTAGCACTCCTCAATGGAAGGGAGGATTTTAATCCAGCACAACAGTGAAACCCCACAAACTTATTTCTGAGATAAGAAGCATAAGTCAATGTCAATATATCAATATTAATAAAGCAAAGTTATACCTTTTGTCCTAGGCTAAAGTAATTTGTGTTTTCTAATATTTTTGTTGCAGTTGAAGTGATTTTTTTTTCCCCACATAAAGTTATTTGAATGCAGAGGTAACAGTTTAATCCCCTCAGGATCAGTTCTGAGGCCATACGGAATATGTGTTGGCCAAATTTTCCAACCAAAAGTATTTCATTCTGGATCAACCATACAATGTAAAAATAAATGTCAGAAAAAAAAACTATAAAAATTTTGAATAGTCTGAAAATATACATTAAAAATGGTGGGATACTGTAACGTTTACCAGGTGTAGAATATTATGAAAAAAATCATTAATATCACTAAAATAACTACGTATTTCACACACTTATTTTTCAGTCATCCACTATTAAAGAACCAAGTTACTATGTGTGAACATGCTGATTATTTTTTGGCAAGTCAACATGTAAATTTAAAATTAAACTGTAGTTATTTCACAAATTCTCCCTGTTTTGTTCAACATTTAGCAAAGTAATAGAACTTTTCCATTTTGACTCCTTAACATAATGTAGTCTTTCTTTAAAATTATGGTAAATATCAAGTAAAAATATTGAAATTTGTACTGATTTAAATAGAGTAAAACTGAATAATTTTATAGTCAGACATTGTAAGAGAATACACTAATATTTGTAATAATTAAATAAATAAAATACTGATTTTTGTTGCATTTGTGGTTGGAAATTTGTACTTTAAAACCAGAAAAATAAATCTGTATGAGTCAAATAAAATGTTGATTTGTTGTTGAATGTCAGGAAAAAAATGCTTCTGGTCATTGTTTGTCCAGCAAACATTGTAAACAACACAAAGACAGACTCATACCTGAACTGGTCACATCGTGTGTATTCCTATTCTGTGTAATATCCAGTATCTATATTTGCTTCTTTTTTCTTGATTCATGTGATTTAAACTATGTATGCATGTGTGCATTATTTCCACAAATGAACAGAAAAATGACATAAGGATCTACTTAAATGTACAGTATTATTCAAACACCACCATTTATCTCTTCTAGTGCCGCATTCCACACAGGAGCCACCAGATCCAGGGGGAACAGCTGCTCAACACACATTCACACACACAAAGGTCACTACACTGACAAGATGGTGGAGAAGCAAATGCAAGGCTGCGAACTCCAATCAGCGGAAAGCACCAGCCTGGATGTCAACAGCAGTGTTCCTAAGAATGTTTGGATCACATTTGTAGGTCCTGCAGCAAGATCAGTGTCAGAAGCTCTCTCTGGGCCAAGTGTTGTAGTTCTGCAGGAAGTCCCGCGAGCAGAAGAAGTTACAGCACAAGGACAAGACACCGTGAAGAGGGCACAGAAAGGCAATGAGTGCAGAGCTGTAAGAGGAGTATTGATGCCAATTACAGGAGGATTTCTGCAAGTAACTGAAAGAACCAGAGCAGAGACAGGTAAAAAGTGGAACACGTTGGAAAAATACAACAAATGAGGCATTGTTGTGTCATTTTGTTAAATATGTTTTATGAAAAGCATTTCTTAAGCAATTTGGCTGAGCTGGCGTCAGTAGTCTTTGCTGATGCCAGCTGTAAATGAATAAGTACATAACTGATAGTGTAGGAGCCCTAAGCTTAGAGGCTAATCAGTGTTCTTTACTTTTTTTTACTCATTATGTTTCTCTAGTGTCACCAACAAGGACCGTCATCGCAGGAACAGCTGGAGCTCAAAAATACATTAAAGGTAAAAGATATTTAGAGACTCATCATTTGTTCAATTTGCTGCAGTCCCAATAAATCACAGTTTTATTGAAACAACAGGATTTTCTGCCAAAAACCTACAGTGTTCTCCGAAGCCCAATGCTTTTCTTACTGTGTGTAAAGTATGTCCCCAAGTTGCAAAGTAAGAGAACACAAATGCACAGTATTTACTTTATTTATTCTTGTCTAGTGCTAAAATCATACCGGATAGTCCTGCTGGGAAGATCCAGATCTGGGAAAAGCAGCCTAGCAAACACCATATTTGGAGAAGAGGTGTTCAAGATACATCATAAACCCATCTGTGGAACAAGTGAGTGCCAAGCTGAGTCCAGATCCATTCACGGAAGAAGAATTACTCTGATGGACACTCCTGGTTTCTTTAATGGACCTGAGGAGGAGCTGAAGCTTGCGGATATTGTGAGGTGTTCCTCAGAGTTCACTCCTGGACCTCATGTCTTTGTCATTGTGCTTAAAGCAGACAAATTTGCAGAGCAGGAGCAAGATGTTGTCACTAAAATATGCAAGTGTTTCTCTGATGATGTTCTTAAATATGCTTTAGTTGTCTTCACGCATGGTGACCAGCTCTCCAAAGGAATGAAATTTGAGGAGTTTGTGGATCAGAATGAATTCCGAGCTGATCTGGTGAAGAAGTGCGGCGGCCGATGCCACGTTGTTGATAATCGATACAACCAGCAGGGTGGCTACAGGAGCAAACAGTTCCAGGTGGAACAGCTGCTCAAAACAGTAGACAAGATGGTGATGGAAAACAAAGGAGGATGCTACACTGATAAGATGCTGCAAGCAGAGAAAAGAGGAGTAGCTGGAAACAGGCCACAAAGAGACACCAGCAATAAAGAGATCAATGGTGCCTCGAAGAAGATGTGGATCAAATTAACAGGCCCTGCAGCAGAATCTGTAGCGGAAATACTCTTTGAGCCAACTATTGTAGTTTTGCAGGAAACCAGAAAAGAATCAAAGGGAGCAGCAGGAGAAGGAGATGTAGGTGCAGGTGGTACCGTAGGAGCAGGAGGTGCAACAGGTGCAGCAGGAACAGCAGGTGCAGGAGGTGCATTAGGTGCATTATTTGCATGGGTTGCAGCAGGTATAGGTGCAGCTGTGGCAGCAGTTGCAGGAGGTGTAGCAGCAGGTATAGGTNCATCCACAAAATACAGTCATGATCAAACACCCCTATAGAATCATTTTTTAAATGTAAAGAACAACTCAAACTTATTTTCAGATAGTGTAAAGCTTAAGTTCAAAAGCCTGTCCGAACACTTCATGTCATTTTGTAAGTGAGAATAAAAATCTTATGACAATAACTAACAATAAACCTACAGATGCACAGAGAACAATCAGCCTCTTCTAGGAGACCAAATCATCAACAACACCTCATAAAACTCCATCTGGCAGGAGGAGACAGTTAATAGATAATGTGTGTTGAGGTGAAATTCTCCTTAACATACTCATGATTGGATGATAAGAAAAAACACGACTAAAAAGAAGCTTTAGTCATGTAGATAAGGAAGGTAGAAGAATAGAAAATACCAACATGATCTGATTAAACCACAAAATCCTTAAAGGATCCTAAAAACATCATCAAGGTGAACAGAGTCACCAGTAGAACACAGACATGCTGATAAATGGACAAAGGCCGTCAGTTTAAAGCCTCACAAACAATTCTTGATCTTGATCTTGATACTTATGTGTCGTCATGGCAGCAGAGCCCAACAATCCTCTAGATGGGGGTTTTGATCAGAGTGGTGCAAAGCTCAAATGCAATCTATCTTTTATTTTTTTGAAACACGCATCATTTTCATGTCGCTTTGCAGCTGTTTTACGTTGTTTAGAATTTCCACACTTTGTTTGGCTGACTTGATGATAGCCGTAGCTGTGTTCTGTACTGCCTCCTCTACTGAATCTGCTTTATCAGCTTCTTGAAAACCTACGTAACCTCCCGCTACTGCACCTACAACAACACCAAGTCCTACATCTACACCAAATGCTGTAGCTCCTCCACCTGCAGGCATTATGTCACGACTTAGGGCAGCTACTACAATCGCACATGATGCACCCAGTAAAGCTCCCAACAACACTCCTGTGGTGATGCCAGCTGCCTTCTTGAGAAAATCTGAGACATTGCTCTTTGCCTGCTGCCTGATAACTTCTGGTGACATGCCTGTTGTTGACGTTCTAATGCGCTCTTCCTCCTGCAGTATTTTTCTCTTCACTTCTTGCAGTGTCTTATTGGTATAGCGCCCTCTACTCTCCACCATTTGTTTTACTGTATCGAGCAGCTTTGCTACCTGGACCTGGTTGTTTCTGTATTCATCCTGCTGGTTGTTCTTCCAGTACTTATTATCAACAACATGGCAGCGATTCCCACATTTCTCCAAGAGATCACACAGACGCTTATTTCCACGGACAAACTCCTCAATCTTCATGTTGTCAGGAAGCTGGTCACCGTGAGTGAAGAGAACTACAGCGTGTTTGAAAGCTTCCTCAGAAAAACACTCTGTTATCCTGGAAACAACCTCATTGTCATGCTCAGTGAATTTCTCAACTTTAAATACAATAAGAAAAGCATCAAGCCCATCACAGCACTCTATGATAAAATCTATCATCTCAGACTTCAGCTCATCATCAGACTTGCAATTGTCAAAGAAACCAGGAGTATCAATCACAGTGATAAATCCTCCATCAACCTGTCTGGTTTCTTTCTGACATTCACTTGTTCCAGAGTTAGAAGTATGATTGATCCTAAACACAGGCTCTCCAAGTATCGTTTGGCCCAAGCTGCTTTTCCCAACTCCAGTTTTCCCCACCAGGGCCATCCTTATGTCTTGTGCTAGAAGAGAATAATGACATATATCATATATCAACAGTACTTTGCAGCTTATTTATGACTAAAGTTGTTAAATGGTTTGAAGGTGTCTTAATTCATATGATGAGAACAGAGAGGACACAA
>NW_007578989.1:144546-146002 GCF_000690725.1 Stegastes partitus
GAGAGAACCCACGCTGCACGGGGAGAACATGCAAACTCCACACAGAAAGATCCCGGGTGTCCTCACTGGGATGCGAACCGGTGACCTTCTTGCTGCGAGGCAATGGTGCTAACCACCGAGACACCTTGCAGCAGGTTCGAAGGTAGTTATTGTATTTAATTAAAAATTATAACACATAAAATACATTTTAAAAATCTATTATAACACAGCAAGTACTTTAAATGACGAAGTCATATGATGGAGGATTATAGATATTACCCAAATAATAGAAGAAAAATACCTTAATAAATATAATATAATTCGTATTAAAAAACAAAACAGGTTTTTGGATTTTAATATAATAAAATTTTTCTAGTACAGCTACATTCTAAAAGTTACTCTAAAATACCTAAATAATTGAACAGTTGACAGTCTTTTCTCAATAATATTTTTAGGATTTATTGAAAAGTGCACCAAAAAAGTTTTATTTGGCTTCATGCTCATCAGTAGTGCATCACTGAATCAGTAGCTCAGTTATATATAAAATATGTGTAAAAATTACTTTTACATCAATGTTTCTCTCAATGTTTCATAACTCATCTTGAAAATGAGGAAAGATTCAGTATTCCAATCAACCAAATATGGCAACAAACCTAAAATATCTCTCATGTTTCCTTAAAGGTCACTGTAAACAGTATTATAGGTCAGAAGTCTATATTTAAATGACACTTGATAAAATATGTTAGACATGTGTCTTTCCTGCCCGTCACACAACACTTCTCACTAGACTAGATGCAGCTTTACCAGGAAATGATGTCACTTAGGAGGAGACGCTGCTTCAACATCTACAAACTCTTTGGGTGCAACAAACAGCAGATTATAAAAGACTTGAAATGAATGTCAACAATGTGTAGGTGTGTAAGTGCAAATGCACCTGTCCAGGTGGCCCTACACAGTATATATACATATATTAGTGTCCAACCTTCACACATCTGCATTTTGCTCTGAGCGAGGGGGAATTGTTCCATGAAGTATGACACATCCACATGTTATTATCATCTAACAATTAAAACTCTGGATCATCACACACTGTTAGTAAGCTACTGTAGTTCTGTAAGAATGTGTGCTGTGGTAAAACATGATGAGATGTGCTGCTGTTACACACAACAACAAGGTTTTGAAGACATGAAGACATGAAAGTTCTAATGATATAAAATATAAAGATAAACATCTGTTCTGAACTTCAGACTAATTATCTCCAACGCTTCCTATAAGTACAAAGTGGCTTGTTTGTAAATCTAACTCACCATCCATGATGAAGAAGCAGTCAGTGCAGTTATTCAGGCTGGTGTCAGAAAATTCGTCCTCCGTTGTCCTCTCTTGCTGTGTGGCTCTAAAGTGGCTTTAAAGTCGTTTTGTGTCACTCTCTGTTGACTCGGCTGCTCTCCTTATCAAATATGACTTCAGACAGCTGATG
>NW_007578989.1:151472-162942 GCF_000690725.1 Stegastes partitus
TATCACTGTTTTTATTGTTAGGGTTTTTATTCTTCCAAATGGAATCTTAGCCCCAGGCCACACTGTGTGTGTGCGTCCAGCTAAATGAGGAGGACAGTGTCATACATTAAAAATTAATTGTGTGATTGTTGTGCAACTCATGCTGTTCAAATGACTTTTTAAAGACTTCTGTTTTAAACAGCAGATAATATGAAGGCTCCACATGTTTTATTACATTTCTTTGTATAATTGCCATTAATCGCACAATTTAACGTATTTACCATCGGTTGCATTTTAATAAGCTTCATGCACATTCACACTATATGTGATTATTTGTCCAATCTGGGATTCATCAAATGTATATTCAAATCAATTTTACTTCTATCAGTATTCATCTATTACCAAAAACAATTATTTTCTACTTGATTCCTTCATTTTATTTTCTTTTATTTTTTTATTATTATTTTTTTTTAGCTTTTTCAAACTGATTTCAGTTGATGCAGTAGGACTGTTTATTGAAACTGTTATTAAAATAAAATAAGCTTTACTTATTGAATGTAAGCCTAATGACACAAAATGTTGTTTTTTGTTTGTTTTTTCATAGTGTCATAATATTTTAGCAAACCAAATAAGTAACTGCTGTGCAATCAGGCAGCTCTTATAACTGTCCACTACTGCAAATACAGTCGATAGATATCTCTGCAAAACTTCCCATAGCAGAAGAAGCATTCAGGTTGATTAAAAAACTGCTGTGTTTTCCCAGTCTGCTAGTCATCACACATCTTGTAACTTGGTTCACTTTTCTGTTCACGTTTGGTGGACACCAAACACTACATGTCATCACCACTGTGAGCATGGAGGCGGCAGCATCATCATGTGGGGATGTTTCTTGGCAGCAGGCTCTGGAAGGCTTGTAAAAGGAGATTAAACAGATGCAGCTAAATATAGGCAAGTCCTGGAGGATATGTTAACTAAGTTTTAATAATCGCAGACCATAAAAGCAGATAAATCCCATTTTGCTTTTATCTGCTATGAGGTTATTAAAACTTGGTCCTGTACAGGCAACATTAGTTCATGTGGTGTCTGGAGGACCTGCAGATTGAGGGAGTCTCTGTAAATTGCATTTGTCAACCATTGTAGCTTGGCTTGATTTTCTCTGCAGTAATTGTGAGCATGATCTGAGCTTTTGTTTTCTTTACGTGGTTCTCATTGAGTTGACATGATGTACTTACCCATCAAAAAGAGCAGAAACACATTCTTCTGCATCTTCAGATAAGTTTCTCCTGATGTGTTCAGAGCAAAAGAATATTTTGAGTCAAAGCAGCCATAATGGTGGTTCATTACTGAATTAAAATGTCATGCATGATATAATCCATTGGGCTGGGCAATAATAATAACTTTTGTAGACGCCAGTATCGTGCAATAAAACATGAAATACTTTTTCTGTCTGTCGACTTATGATGTTGTGCTTTTGCTGGCACCACTACAACGTTTGTTATTTTTCCCCCTGCCTTGCATTACGCTTTCAAAGTCAAGGATGTATTATGTTTAACACCAGAAATAGATTCTTTTACCAGACAGAGCAAAAACATTTCCACATATCGTTGTCTTCCTTAAACCAGACAGAAACGTATATATACCTTGGAGACAGAAATATGAAAATGCACAAATGTAGAGAAATACTCTGGTTTTGTGTGTGCAGTATATTTGTGCAAGTTAAATTTAAAATGAACCTACAGAAAGCTGAAATAATTTGGCAAGTACTGATGTTGCCAAACCGAATTGGAAAATGTTTTCTGAAGTTTAAACATGTATGCGTGTGTTCATATTTGTAGTAAATTTGTGACGAGATAATAAAACTTTAATGTGAAACAAGGAGCAAACAGTGATATTCTTCCAAGTCCAGTGTTCTGTTGACCCATTAAGCCATCCTGATCTCCTCCCTTGGTGGTCTTTTGACTCCTTAACAACACTTAACTGCCCAGCACCTATTTAACTACGACCTCTGCAGCAAACACACTGAACTCGGTTGTTTTTTCTGTAGCTTTCTGACACGCAATCAAGCTCGTGTGGAAAAAGAAGTGCACTGTGTGATGTGTTCATTCCACTTTACTCGCTGCCAAGAAACAAGTCAGACTGGTGGAGAAACAAAGACACTGGCACAACGTCCATGGGATCGGAATAATGGCAAACCTCAGCGTTGATTTCTGCTCGTTTCAAAGCATGGATGGTAAGCTACAGTTAGTTATTCTCATTAATTCTGTGTTGAGAGAGAGCACATGCATATAGGACAGCAGAGGAATAAACTTATATTCAACTACGAGAGGTTTGTGTACATTCCAATGACATTTGCATGAGAAGTACATCTTAGAATAACGCAGTCATTCTTCAAAATAAGGGTTGAAAAGAGTCATCTCAACTAGTGGCCCATATATACACTTAACCAAACAACCTACTTTATCTATTGCACTAAATGACTCTAAGTCAAAGAGTTTAGCATGTTTTACAGTGATAACTCTAAATTGGATGTGTCATAGGTGATTTCTTTATCTCACTCTGATAAAAACGTCACTCTAATTGCTTAATTTAACATATTTGTATTCATCACTTCATGCAAAAGCTGAGCAATCCACTGTCACAACATTGTGTTATTGTTAAAAGATTATTTACAGTAAAACCTGTATCAGAATCTGCTTCACATCTGTGCAGAAAAGTTTGTCTCATAACAAGTTTACATGTGTAAGATTAATTCGTCACTGGTCTTCTAAATCTGCTTTTAATTTTTTCGTTAATTTTAGATATCTACCATTGTAGCTCATCATATTCTCACAAAAATACACATACAATTATATCAGTATCAACTCCTGCAGGTGTGTATGTGAGCCTAATTTTAAAAACAACAGGTTTGTAAGCAGTTGCTAGTTTGATTTACACTTTTTCCTTGTTATACTTTACTTTAGATCTTCTGCAAATCCACAACCAAAGCAGAGTAATTATGTATTTCATTATTATCTTACAGTGCCCTCGAGAAGGATCGTGGTCTTGGGAAAAACTGGAGCTGGGAAGAGTAGCCTTGCCAACACAATATTTGGAGAGAATGTGTTTAAGACGAGCGCTTTACCTGTATCCGAAACAAGCGAATGTCAAGCTAAGTCCACAATTGTCAAGGGAAAGCGCGTGACCTGGATTGACACTCCTGGGTTTTTCGACACGGGGAGGAGTGAGGAGGAGATGAAGCCTGCGATAGTGAAGTGCATCACTGAATCCGCTCCCGGTCCTCATATTTTTCTCATTGTGCTTAAAGTAGAGAAATTTACAGCACATGAGAAGGCTGTCATAGAGACTATAAAGCAGTATTTCTCTCAGGAAGCTCTGAAATATGCCACGGTGCTCTTTACTCATGGTGACCAGCTCGATGAGGGAATGGAGATCAACCAGTTTGTTAAACAAAGTCCAGATCTGTGTAGCCTGGTGGAGAGCTGTAGGGGCCAGTGCAACGTCATCGATAACAGATACTGGAAGAACCCCCAGGATGAGTACAGGAGCAACGAGTTCCAGGTGGCAGAGCTGCTCAGCACCATTGACAAGATATTTGAGGCAAACAAAGGAGGATACTACTCCACTGAGATGCTGCAACTAATGAATAAAGAAATGCAGCAAGAGTGCATGAAGCAATCATCTGCAGACGTTTCGCCAGATGAGAGCCTGCGAAAGGCAAAAGCTGCTGTCAATAAAAAATTGTTGCGTCAGGCTTCAGGAGTTACAACAGGTGCTCTGTTGGGTGCGTTTCTTGGTGGGGGGTTGCTGTTAGCGGGTGGTGCCGTACCCACAGCTGGATTAGTACTGGGGGTAATGTTAGGAACAACAGGAGGAATTGCAGCGGGAGCAGACGCAACAAAGGAAAAAGAGGCAGAAGCACCGAAAGCATCCGAAGCTAAGGAACATCAGCAGCAATAGGTTTATTGAATGTGATGCAGCAGCTGAAGTAGAAAGCAGGGTTGGGATGAATCATGAAAATCATCTGTTGACTAGTCAGCAACAAAGTTTAATACGTTCAAATCTAAGCAATTAACCTTCAAGTTGATTTGATTGATTGGTATGATTGATTCCTTATTCTTCAGCTACAGGTTAATAATTGTGCTGCAGCCTGTCAGCCTCTTTCCTGGAAAATGGATCTTAACACTTTTTTCTCTGCAGCAGACTATTTACTGGAAACTAAGAGACTCTTGGAGATTTCCTGATTCTTGAATCTATTACGACTCCCAACCCTAGTAAAATGAAGTCTGAGGCAAAATGCCAAGTTTCTGAGATTCACCAAGTTAATTTCTAAATCCTGGTCTCTTAAATAGGATATTAATCTTATAATAATCTAAAGTTATTATGTAATTGATGGGTGATCAGTTGTAAATACTTTCTAACCTTTACAGTAAGTTATAGCTACAAAGATGCACTTTATTTTCTGTCATGATCTGATACAAAGTACTGCATGTTTCATCAGCTGTATCTGACGTATCTGATGCCTTGTTTTCTTTGTGTAGTGTCATCATATGTAAAGCCTTTGTGTTACCGTCTATATTTAAAGTTCCAGTGGAGTGCAACGATAATAATCTGAGTGTGATCATAATAAATCTGTCACTTTCATGCACCTTCGAGGTCTGTTTCTGTTGACATTTTCTTGTGAAAGAATGAATTATGAATCAATAAAGCAGCAATTTCTTCATGTGGATCCAAGTTGTCTGTTTTTTCATTCACATATTTTCCTCAGCTGAATGGCTTCTAGGTAATAAAGAAGAAGGTCAGGTGCCTTTATCTACTGCTGCAGTTTGTATTATTATTAAAAGACAGTGGAATCTACAGCTACTTTAATTATTATTGAAGGTATTGTTTTTTATTATGCAGATTCCCTGTTTGTTTTCTGTGAAAGCAAAAGCAGTTTCCAACATTTAGGACAATAAAAATAGTTGCAGAGGCAGTGCCACGCTCACATTCCTGTTTTAAACAATAAGCGCTGCTCATGCTGCCAGACTGGTATGATGACTCTGTCACTTATTGAGAAATGGAACAAAGAGTGAGACTAAATCATGAATATAAATGGAGACTTTCAATAAATAATATATATATAATACATAAAAAGTTACTTGCAAACTAGTAGCCTATTGCATAACAAGCACCAAGGTGTTAAAACTTAAAAAAATAAACCCCCGTTTTTCAAAAATATGAAGTTTCTGAGTCACACCTTTTCAACTTTGTCCTGCAAATAGCCATTTGTGGTAGAGTGCTGGTAATATCTGGGCTTCTGTTGCAGAGCTGTGCATTGATGCCTGTTTGATAGACTTGTGTTGATCAGCTTGCAGCCAGGAAACACGTCAGACGAGTAGCAAAAAACACAAGGCGAGTCGGAGCAAGAGAGCAAAAGAGCAAAAGAAAAGACTTGTAGCAGAGACGTCTCGTACAGCGGAAGAATATTTTGTGCAGCGATTTCTTTTTGTGACAGCATGGACGGTAAGTTATGTTTATTTCCTCCAGCCTTACATATTAGGCCAAAGCTATAAACAGAAATTCTGACTTTGTGGCAGTTCAAAAACTCACAGCTACATGGAAATATGCTTTCACTGCAAAGTTACTGATTTGTTTTGCAAATGTTATTTCACTCTGACAAAAAAAAAAGAAGTAATCAACATGAATCGCAACAAGGCTTTGTAGTTTATTAAGCTTTATCTTCATGACACTTCATGATATTTCCTTCCTAGCCTTGTCATTGATTCCTAGAGTTGGTTTAGCTTTTTTATTTTTCAAATGTCTCTGGCAGGTGATTCTGGTAATTAAGAGATATGTCTCACAATGACTAGTTAACAGATTTACCATGTGAGTTGGATGTCGTCCTCAAATGTATTCATACCCTCCTATTAAAGAAGGAAAAAAACAGCTGTCACTGAACTAAGTTGAAATTGACAAAAGTAATAATAAAAAAAAATTTTATGAAAATCATGACATTGCTTTTGAATTGTGGTTCAACAGAAATATTGAAAAATAAAATACAAGCATGATGGGACCCGTAAACTAATATTTTGTAGATTTAGTTGTTGCAGTTTTTTAAAAATTATTCTTTTCAACTACAATTCAGAAGCAAATGTCTCATTTCACTAAATTACAATTTAGTACATTTTTATTTATTATTACTTTTTTCAGTTTCTAGTTATTTGAGTGACTATTGTGAATTTTGCCTTTTCTTTAATGGAAGGGTCTGAATACATTTGAGGACAACTCTATGTAAAGGTGCTGATGTAAGCATGTCACAGCTCTGTTGTCTTGCAGCCACTGACATAAAAATATTTTAAAATGTCTGCTCATTATTCTCAACATTAACTTTTATTGTTTGAAATATTTTTTGTCTAACACAATCAGACCTGTAAGTAATTTGTTAAAGGAGTAAATCACCCCATCTTTTTTGTGACTCAATGTTTTCTGTAATCGAAACATTAATAAGATTTGTGTAGCACAAAAAATACTAGGACCAAAACACTGAAAGGGACAAACACAAATATAGTGATTTGCTGTCATTATTGTTATTTTTTAGTGCCAAACACGAGGAGGATTGTCCTACTGGGAAAAGCTGGAAATGGGAAGAGCAGCTTGGCAAATACCATACTAGGAGAGCCCACATTCAAAGTGAACCATTTCAATGACTTGGAAACATGTCTTTCTCAAAGCGTAACTAAGTCTATCAATGGAAGAAGCCTCATGTTGATTGATACTCCAGGTTTCTTTGGCCCAGACAGGTCTGAGGTGGACATGGAGAAAGACCTTTGGAGTATTGTCATAGAGTGCGCTCCTGGGCTTCATGCCTTCCTGCTTGTGCTCAAACTTGAGAAATTCACAGAGCACGAGCAGGCTGTCATCACGCACATGTGTGAAACTTTCTCTGAAGATGCACTGAATTACACCATAGTCGTCTTCACTCAAGGTGACCAGCTGTCCGAAGGGATGAAAATAGAGGAGTACGTTGATAAAAGTGATGGTTTGCGGGATCTGGTGAAGAAGTGTGGTGGTCGGTGCCACATCTTTGACAGTAAATACTGGAAGAACACCCAGGAGGACGAATACAGAAGCAACCAGTTCCAGGTGGCAGAGCTGCTCAACACCATAGACAAGATAGTGATGGAGAACAATGGCGGCTACTACACCAATGAAATGCTTCAAGCAGTGGAGAAAGAAATTCAAAAAGAGGAAGAGCGCATTCGACGGGCATCTGAAAACTTGTCACAGGATGAGATCAGAAAGCAGGCTAAAGCAAACCTCTTGAAGAAGCAAAATGCATCACGGACATGGCTCAAAGGTTTGGTGGGTTTGGCAGTGATAGTGGGGTTATTTGCAACTACCTCAGCTGTGGTGATCAAATTTATCACTCAAGCAATCCCAGCAGCAATCTCAGAAGCAACCCCAGCAACATTCCCATTAGTAATCCCATTGGCAATCCCAGCAGCAATCCCAGAAGCAATCCCATCAGCATTCCCAGAAGCAATCACATCAGCAATCCCAGAAGCAATCCCAGCAGCAATCCCAACAGCAATTACAGAAGCAATCCCAGCAGCAATCCCAACAGCAATTACAGAAGCAATCCCAGCAGCAATCCCAGCAGCAATCACATCAGCAATTACAGAAGCAATCCCAGCAGCAATCCCAGCAGCAATCCCAGAAGCAATCCCACCAGCAATCACTCCACCAATCCCACCAGTAGAAAAGACATTTGTGAGTATACTGAACAAACTTGCTGCTTTGTTTGAACGGATATACGATCCTTTTAATCCATTTGAATGAAACATTGTCAAATAATAAAACAGCAGACTCCTCAAGAACTGCAGAATCCTTCCCAGCTAATATAAAACTACCGCTGCCTGGTGTAACTATTTGGTCCATTTTGGTGTCTTACTTACAGGAAATGTTTGTATTTTCAATATTGTGCTGGTTTGATGAAAAGTTAACATGTGATTTATGTTGAAAATAAAAAGTAAATGGTGTAAAAGGGAAATAACTACTGTTTAAAACATGGGAATAAATGTGTGTTTCTAACAGTCTCAATGTAATTATCATCTGAAATGTGAGTTTTGTGGTGTTTTAAAAGAACTCAGAGGACACGCTGAGTTCACGCAATGTGTAGAACCCTGTTTAACCTGCATGTGAAGCCTGCTGCACAATAGTTTAACCTTTGCTATAAATGTATTGTGCAATAATTAAACAGCTTGTTTGATCACACGTTCTCTCAGCATTTTCTTTGGAACAATTTATTCATGTTTATTTTTAAGCATTCTATGTTTCATTGTCAATAATTCCAATGACAAAAAGAGACGCAAAATTGATTTTACTTTATTTTCTGTGAGTGTTTGAAAAGCAAAGCTACTTATGAGTGTGTGCAAAGGAAGTAATATAGGAATCCACATTCTTATTTTTTAAAATTTTTGGTTTGGGTAGCTTTGGACATCTAGCGTACTTGATTAGTGTTAAAACTTCTTGCGTAAGGATTTAGGATGCCTCTTCTCCATTTTCTTGGTTGCCAAGGTGACGAGTCCCTCCCTATCTAACAGCAGTGACAACTCCACTACCTTTCTTGAAATTACAGAGATTTTGCATTCACCCAGAGGCAGAGGTATTGCTTCTATCATCACGGGACATTTTAATCACCTTTAGTTCCCTAATCAAAAACAGGTTGTTGTGTAATGTTCCTTAAGACCAGAATAAACTCTGAATGCCTCATACATCAACTAGAAAGAAGTAATCAGGCCACATTTTCAACTCCAAGGTCACATAGTTTCAGTTTTCTGTCTTCTATTTTAATTAGCTGATGTTGCAAAAACATTTCATTTCAGGGTTCGGCCCCATTCACAGACAGATCACTCCACCCTGCTGCAAAGGTGTGGAGCAGTTACGTGACCAGCCTCCCATTTACTTGAGTATTTGTAAGATACAAAGAGTTCGCTTCATCCAAAACACAAACAAACTTCACTCAGTAGTCACTTTACGACTATTAGTTTTAACACACACAACAGTATCAATGCAATAAAGCCAATCTCCATTAAGGTTACTGTTTGTTTAAACTGTTTTGGAGAGCTGTTGATTTATGATCATTTAAAGGCTGCAGCTTGTGGAGTGAAGTGAGACGAAGGTGTTTCCTGTAATTTACCAGTCCTGACTGATATGAATTGGGTGGATAAAGTAATGGAAACCTCATACAGATGTGTAAATATAAAACTCGGTCTGTGATCAACAGAAATTTAAAAAAATGCAGATAGACAACTATGATAGACAAGGTTTAGATTTTTTTTTTAAAAAAAGGTTCCACTTGGCTGCAAGGTGGAGCTGCAAGGCGTCTCGGTGGTTAGCACTGTTGCCTCGCAACAAGAAGGTCGCCGGTTCGCGTTCCAGTGAGGACACCCGAGATCTTCCTGCATGGAGTTTGCATGTTCTCCCCGTGCAGCGTGGGTTCTCTCTGGGTTCACCGGCTTCTTCCCACAGTCCAAAAACATGTTGAGGTTAATTGGTGATTCTAGATTGTCCGTAGGTGTGAATGTGAGTGTGCTTGGTTGTCTGTCTCTAAGTGTAGCCCTGTGATAGACTGGTNCTGCGATGCGACACTCCTCCAACTCAGCCATTGGGTTTTTTGGGTCTCCCGGGCACCATCTTTATCAGGTCGTTCAAGGCTGAAGACGGAGGCTGAGGACGAAGGATGTGTGTCGCAGAATCACTGAAGCTCCTCCTCTGTGCTACTCAGTTCTCTGTTGAAGGGGAACAACTTTGACTCTCAGATTCCGCTGCAGTGGAGGCCCCTGGTGGCCTCAAGCTGTTGGCTCCAGCTCCAGTTAATTATGAAGGAGTTCAACGACAGCAAAAGCAACAGTTTACATCAATCTTTTTGAGCTACAACAACTTTTGATTAAGTCATGTTCAACTTACAAGCTATGCTGAGTTCAAGGAATTTGCCTTTTCATCTTCAAAGAATGACATCTTTTAATTAGCTCCTACTACTTACAAGTACACAGAAAAAAAACAAACTTTTTTTTTAAGTGTAGTAAAATATATCCATAATAAATCTATCATTATACTGAAGTATTCTTTCTTTTCAAAGAAGAGACTGTGTGCAGAGCAGCTCAGCTCACATTGAGCTGCTTATAGAGATGATGATGGAGAAAAATAAAAGCTTAAACGTACACTATAAAATGTGAAAAGTTGATCTTACTTAAACGAATCAAGGAAACCGGTTGCACTCAACAAAAGGTAAGTAAATATAACCATTAGTCTTAAATTCAGTTCACTTCATATCTACTTGTACAGTTTACTTAAAATTTAGCTGTATTTAGTTGATTTTGTGAACTTAAAAATAGCAAGGATAATGAATTTGATCTTTGTGTTCGAGTGCAGTGTATGTAAAGTTGTGTAGAAACTGAATTTAAGACTAATAGTTATATTTACTTACCTTTTTTGAGTGCAACTGGTTTTCTTTGATTCGTTTAAGTAAGATCAACTGTTCACATTTTACAGTGTACGATGCTGAATGTGGTCGTTTCCACAAGTGTAACAAGTCATTTGTATGTAAAAGCAGAGACATGATCAGTCTGTGGAAATAACAAAAGTTATATCCAGACACACATACAGGTGGAGAAATGCAGTTTGACTATTCCACTCGTAGTTCATTGACGTAGGTGGAGCTTTTCATTCTGATATAATGCTGAACAGTTTAATGACACACAATGCATTTAAGTTTATTTTGCAAATAAAACCTGTGATGCTGTCCACAGAGCCTCATCACTACATTAGAGTCTCTAAAGAGATCGACTCCAAAAGGGCGGTAAATAAATTCATTTATTTGGCATTTCAATTATCGCATCATAGTGATTTGTTTAAAACAAAGCTGTTGCAGAGAGCTACTCAGCAATGTTCATTTATATACAATAAGCATGAGAGTTTCACACCAAGATCCTCTGCGGAATACTACGCTTCTTATGGCCCAAAACAATTTCAAACAAAGACCTGCTCGAAAGGTGTGGAACCGAATCTATGGCTACCACACGAATGAGGAGGCACTGGAGGTGGATCGGCCATGTCACCCACCAAGAAGCCTCCATCGTCAAGGCTGCCCTTCACGCCACCCGGCATAATGGGCATGAACTGAAGTGAAGCATGAGAAACAATAATGACCCTTATTTTGTTCTTAAATCGTTGGTTTCTTTCACTTATGCCAGGACTCAGTCTGCCTGCTACGGGCCAGTGATGATCAGGCAGCGTTGTCAAAACATGTTGCCAGAATAACACTTAGTTGCCAAAATAACATTGGCTAACAATGCGTTACATGTCCTTATATGCGTTTAAGAACTTCGTCCAATGCTCTTCTTTTCCCCGAAAACCTCCACCCATTTTCTTCAATACCAGTCAAAGTCTATAGTCAGCATTACTTCTTGCTCGGCACTGAGTAATTTGAGACTTTGTACCTGCGATGCGA
>NW_007578989.1:165387-169857 GCF_000690725.1 Stegastes partitus
TCCACCAGTGATACTTCTTGTCACTCTGATCCTGTTTGTGAGAATCACTGACAGGATCTTAAGGTGCCGCCAGAATGAGGAAGCTGTCCGGTTTGGAGACCTCAGAGTTGCATCTCTGCTTTTCTGCAGATGATGTAGTTCTGTTGGTTTCATCATGTTGTGAGCTTCAGCGAGCACTGAGGCAGTCTGGAGTGAGAATCAGCACCTCCAAGTCTGAGGTCATGGTTCTGTACCAGAAACTGATGGACTGGTCCCTCTGGTTGGAGTTAGTTGCTGCCACATCTCTAAAGCTGACCTTAGCTTTAGAGATATGGTGAGGAGCTGGGACATCCAGAGGAAGCTCGGAGTCGAGTCGAAAGGAGCCAGTTGAGGTGGTTCAGGTATCTGATTAAGATGCCTCTTGGATGCTTTGGAGGACTAAACAGAACCGGCTCTAGTCATAGTACTGATGGAACTGTGCTGTTTGCACAGTGCTTCCACTGACATGCTTTTGTTTGTCTCTGCTGTGAAAATAATGTTTAGGTTTGGTTTCATTTGTGTGCAACTGTCTTAATGAAAAACTTAAAATGTAAAACTGGGTTTCATGTCATGAAAAGCTGCTGTGAAGCTTTAGATGCAGATGCAGCTACAGGGAGAAAGATCTGACGTCAGTCGACCGCAACTTATAGACTATTGATGGACCTGATCAAATTTTTAGGCAGCCAGCTCACAGAATCAATAGATGCTAGTTGCAACATCTATAATTATATATGATATACTGCCACATTTTTATAAATAATTGAAATAAATAAATAGTAGTCTGCTGAGACCAAGAAGAGAATCCAATTTTTTTGGTCCCAACACTGTAATGTTGATGCTGTTGCACTGCTGGAAACTCTCTTTGCTGCTTTTTAACATTGGAGAGAAATCTTGGGGTCACTGAGGCAGATTCAAAGCACAGTCCAAAAGAAAATGAATTGTTCTGGATATGTTGAGTTGATCCAGTGTAATAGTGTAATTGTACAGTGAATCACTAACTATCAAGATAAAAGGTTATGTTTATGAAGGAGCACTGCTGGAGTGGAGGCTTTTCTTTGTTACATGTTAAATAGCTGCCAATAAAACTGGTTTTACTCGACTTTCATCATTTCTTTCATGTCTTTGCATTTCAAATTTTGGACTTTTTGAAGAGCTCAAAATGACAATAACAAACAATGAAGGTTAATTGTGTTAGTTTTAATTTGGTTCTGATCTTTAAACTTTTAAACCTGTGTACATCCTTCACAGTTGGTCTCTGAGTGCTGAAGCATTTTACCACAGCTAACACTGCCTTTAGAGGTATAGTTCTACAAAAGTTTAAGCTTGTTGTAAATATGGATTTGTATCTACTTTTAGTACTGTTAAGTTATGAATTAGGTTATGGTGCTGTGTGTATATGTATTTATTTGCTTATTTAATTTTTCACCTATCCATTATCTATACACCGCTTAATCCTCACTAGGGTCATGGGGGGCTGGAGTCTATCCCAGCCGACTTAGGGCGAAGGCAGGGTACACCCTGGACAGGTCGCCAGTCCATCGCAGGGCCTAATTTTTCACCTAGTTTATTTAGTTAATTTACTTACAGCAAGAGGGCAGTGCTGCCATTTTGAGTTGATAGGTGTGTCAGCTCAGGCCTGAAGGGAGAAGAAGGCTTCATTTGTGGGTCCTGGGCAGGTGTGTTCTCTTTGTTTGCTGTTCATACCAGTACAGGGACGAAGGTCAGAAATCTTCATTGTAGTGATGACTGCAGAGATGCCACTGGTATGTAGAGACAGTTTCAAATGAATTTAAAGGATAAAATTATAATTGGTAATTTGATTTATGGTGTGTTGGGATGTTAAATGATTGTTGATGGATTAATTAATTAATTAATATGGGTTTGTGTTTTTTATTTTAAGGTTATCAACTAGCAAACACTCAACCTGATTCCTTTTTTGAAAAAATTAAATAAAAATGGAAAATGAGTGGAGTTGACCTGGGTCCTCTGTTGTCTTCAGTGCCGAGTCGAATTTAGGCAGACAATTGAAGTTCAAACCCAAATAACTCGTCAAGTACTTTAGATATAACATATGTTTCCTCCAGGAAGCAGCTCCACATTTACAAACCCAAATATAAAGTTGAAGTAGAAGAAATAAAAAAGTAAACCCAGTGACAGATACCTGCTATCTTGCCTTTTATTTTATTACATCTTCATGTCTCCCTTTGATTTTCTTTATATCTGATACATATTTGTCTGCATGATGACCTTTATAAAAGCACTGAACCGTTAAGACACCTTTAAACGTTCGTGAGAAATAAGCTGCACCCAGAAACAAGACCATCATGACAAGAACCCTTGAAAGTGAACTCATGTTACATCAGTACCTACTTTGAAATGGTAAAACACTCTGTTCACATTCATACATAAATCTTAACCAAAAGCCTTCGANCTCCACCCATTTTCTTCAATACCAGTCAAAGTCTATAGTCAGCATTACTTCTTGCTCGGCACTGAGTAATTTGAGACTTTGTACCTGCGATGCGATGCTCCTCCAACTCAGCCATTGGGTTTTTTTGGGTCTCCCGGGCACCATCTTTATCAGGTCGTTCAAGGCCACAGTGTCCTTATTTGAACTCACAAATGCAGAGTGATTGAGAGCGCATGCATGGCAGGCCTGTTGTCTTCCAGCCTGAAAACAGGCGTCAAGCTTCTGTAGATTTTCCATTGGGTTGAGTTTTTACACAGGTTTGTTCAGTATATTCATAAATTTAGTTTACACATCATATTATCTAATCTCATTATTTGTTTATGCTTTAAATCTTAAACATCATATTTTTAGTCTTATTGTATGTTTAAATCTTATTTAAACATCCTAATCATATCTCCAGTTGTGTCTTTTGTTCAATTTTTAAAAATCCCACAACACTTAAAAAATACCAAAAAGCACCGATAAGCAGTATCAGTCAGAGGAGCTGTACCCATCCCTAATTGCATATCAGGCAATTTGTCAAAGCTTGTCTGCACACGAAGGCAATTTGGGAATGGTGTTGTGATGCTCATGTCTGCCATTCTGGAGGATTGTAACGCAGCATTGATGTACTTCTGTGAGGTTTGGGTTGGAGTCTGTCAGGTACTGGGAGCTGAAGGTTTGTTGATGTCAGCTAATGCTACCACGAAGCTAACAACACCAGTAGACACTGAGGGCTGAGTCGGAGACGTGAAGGTCAAATGCTGCAACATTAGTCTGAATCAGTCCAGGAGAGATCTATACATAGTTTTTGTACACAATAATGTCACTGCTGTTTTTTCCCCTTTTCTTCATAGTTTGTTATTAAATTGTGGCTGTATGTTTTAGATGATGGTTCTATTATCACTGATTGTGTCTGTTCTTTTACAGGGTGATCTTATTCTCAGGACAAACCAGGACACTGGACAGCTGAGGTGTACTGATAACGACAGATTGACATCATCCAACGCTGGTGTCACACAGTATGCAACAACAGGTTTCCTGTGTTACGAGATAGCACTCGCAATAGCTGTAAGAGCTCCAACTGCTGGAATTAAAGGGACCTATTCTCAGCACTTATTTAAGCACATAGTTGCAACTTAAAACATCAAGTGATTTAGACTAACCTTCTGAGTTGCCAGGGGAACATAATATTGATGGGAATGTCTTTAACTTAATATTGTCTGTGATTTACACTCAGATTCTGGCCTTAGTTGGTTTCAAAGTAAGTTCAAGTTGAGATAACTTAATAAATTGGCCTGATAACTTTATTTTCCTTCACCTTGACTTGAGGATTTCATGTCCCCTCCTCTGTCTTAACATAGCTGGACAATTTAAGAGAGTGAATTAAAAAATACCTTTAATTAATTCCTCTAACTCAGTGTAGTTTGTTAGTTGAACATGATTTCATCAAAAGTTGTTGTAACTCAAAAAGATTGATGTAAACTGTTGTTTTTGTTGTCATTGAACTCCTTCATTACTAACTGGAGCTGGAGACAACAGCTTGGGGCCACCAGGGGCCTCCACAGCAGCAGAATCTGAGAGTCAAAGTTGTTCCCCTTCAACAGAGAACTGAGTAGCACAGAGGAGGAGCTTCAGTGATTCTGTGACACACATCCTCCATCCTCAGCCTCCGTCCTCAGTCTGGCTCCGCCCCCCTTCAGTAACTTTCAGGTGGAGTTTGGCTCAGAGGCAGAGCTGAAGTTTCACTCTCGACTCATCAGCTGTCTGAAGTCATATTTGATAAGGAGAGCAGCCGAGTCAACAGAGAGTGACACAAAACGACTTTAAAGCCACTTTAGAGCCACACAGCAAGAGAGGACGACGGAGGACGAATTTTCTGACACCAGCCTGAATAACTGCACTGACTGCTTCTTCATCATGGATGGTGAGTTAGATTTACTGCTTTACATCATTCTGTGTCATCACTGAGGTTGAGAATCAGAAATAAAAATAAAAACCTT
>NW_007578989.1:170041-197047 GCF_000690725.1 Stegastes partitus
TATCACTGTTTTTGTTGTTGGTGTTTTTATTGGCAGGAGCAGGTAGTGCAGGAGGGGCATTTGGTGCAGCCGGTGCAGCCCATGAAGGAGGAGGAGTCGTAGCGTGGGCAAAACGGTGGGCAGCAAAAAAATTGGGTCCACTTTTCAACCTTGTAAAACTGCTGCAACAACATGCTAGAATCATTCTGCTGGTGGTTGTTTTCTACTCAATGCTACTGTTGTCAGTTTATCTCGGAGTAGAAATGGCTGGGACCCTCCTCTTGTCTCTGGGAATGATATCACTGTTTTTATTGTTAGGGTTTTTATTCTTCCAAATGGAATCTTAGCCCCAGGCCACACTGTGTGTGTGCGTCCAGCTAAATGAGGAGGACAGTGTCATACATTAAAAATTAATTGTGTGATTGTTGTGCAACTCATGCTGTTCAAATGACTTTTTAAAGACTTCTGTTTTAAACAGCAGATAATATGAAGGCTCCACATTTTTTATTACATTTCTTTGTATAATTGCCATTAATCGCACAATTTAACGTATTTACCATCGGTTGCATTTTAATAAGCTTCATGCACATTCACACTATATGTGATTATTTGTCCAATCTGGGATTCATCAAATGTATATTCAAATCAATTTTACTTCTATCAGTATTCATCTTTTACAAAAACTAATTATTTTCTACTTGATTCCTTCATTTTATTTTCTTTTATTTTTTTATTATTATTTTTTAGCTTTTTCAAACTGATTTCAGTTGATGCAGTAGGACTGTTTATTGAAACTGTTATTAAAATAAAATAAGCTTTACTTATTGAATGTAAGCCTAATGACACAAAATGTTGTTTTTTGTTTGTTATTTCATAGTGTCATAATATTTTGGCAAACCAAATAAGTAACTGCTGTGCATTCAGGCAGCTCTTATAACTGTCCACTACTGCAAATACAGTCGATAGATATCTCTGCAAAACTTCCCATAGCAGAAGAAGCATTCAGGTTGATTAAAAAACTGCTGTGTTTTCCCAGTCTGCTAGTCATCACACATCTTGTAACTTGGTTCACTTTTCTGTTCACGTTTGGTGGACACCAAACACTACATGTCATCACCACTGTGAGCATGGAGGCGGCAGCATCATCATGTGGGGATGTTTCTTGGCAGCAGGCTCTGGAAGGCTTGTAAAAGGAGATTAAACAGATGCAGCTAAATATAGGCAAGTCCTGGAGGATATGTTAACTAAGTTTTAATAATCGCAGACCATAAAAGCAGATAAATCCCATTTTGCTTTTATCTGCTATGAGGTTATTAAAACTTGGTCCTGTACAGGCAACATTAGTTCATGTGGTGTCTGGAGGACCTGCAGATTGAGGGAGTCTCTGTAAATTGCATTTGTCAACCATTGTAGCTTGGCTTGATTTTCTCTGCAGTAATTGTGAGCATGATCTGAGCTTTTGTTTTCTTTACGTGGTTCTCATTGAGTTGACATGATGTACTTACCCATCAAAAAGAGCAGAAACACATTCTTCTGCATCTTCAGATAAGTTTCTCCTGATGTGTTCAGAGCAAAAGAATATTTTGAGTCAAAGCAGCCATAATGGTGGTTCATTACTGAATTAAAATGTCATGCATGATATAATCCATTGGGCTGGGCAATAATAATAACTTTTGTAGACGCCAGTATCGTGCAATAAAACATGAAATACTTTTTCTGTCTGTCGACTTATGATGTTGTGCTTTTGCTGGCACCACTACAACGTTTTTTATTTTTCCCCCTGCCTTGCATTACGCTTTCAAAGTCAAGGATGTATTATGTTTAACACCAGAAATAGATTCTTTCACCAGACAGAGCAAAAACATTTCCACATATCGTTGTCTTCCTTAAACCAGACAGAAATGTATATATACCTTGGAGACAGAAATATGAAAATGCACAAATGTAGAGAAATACTCTGGTTTTGTGTGTGCAGTATATTTGTGCAAGTTAAATTTAAAATGAACCTACAGAAAGCTGAAATAATTTGGCAAGTACTGATGTTGCCAAACCGAATTGGAAAATGTTTTCTGAAGTTTAAACATGTATGCGTGTGTTCATATTTATAGTAAGTTTGTGACGAGATAATAAAACTTTAATGTGAAACAAGGAGCAAACAGTGATATTCTTCCAAGTCCAGTGTTCTGTTGACCCATTAANACCCTAGTGAGGATTAAGCAGTGTATAGATGATGGATGGATATAAGGTTCCACTTTGACTAATCTGATTGAAAAGCTAAATGATAAAAAGCTCTCTTTTATTATAAGACTGTTTTGCAACAATTGCACTGTAGTTATCGATCTGATCAGCAGCTGCATAGCAGTGAAATGATTGGTGCATGTCTGTACATACAAAACAAGCCCAGAATACTAGTGGGAATTTACTTCTAAACTACTAAAACACTGACATTTTTCAGTGTCTTCACTCAGGCACTCATTAAAATGTCTGAAACTGGGCACATTGTAGATTGTTTTTTTACTTACGTTATATTTTTCTGACTTTGAGTTGCAGTAAAACTGCAGAGGATGCCATCTTTTTCTTCATGGGAACACTGGCATATTGAGTCCAGTAATATTTTCGAATGTGTGTATTGGCAGAGTGACAACAGTTATGAAAAGAAGTTAAAGCTCTGCCTTCTTTTCTTGTAATTGCATTTTACAAATTCTGATGGCTGCACCTTTTGATAATGTTCAGGGTGGTGACTGTGGCTGGGAAAGGACAGGCTGAATGGAAAGTTTTTCTTAATCACTCTATTATGTTAACTATTCTATTATTCTATTGTTGGCAGCTATTTTCAGCTTCAGGCCATATAACCAGAACGACAGGTCGACACAGTTTTATACGTGTGTGCATGGCCTTGTACGGCTGTGTTCTCTCAGAGCATTAATAAAAAGGTGAGAAAAATAGAAATTCTTAGTTTGAAAACTGCCGATTGCTGTAGATTGTATTGCAGCACAAATGAAACAAATATGGCTGTTTAACTGTCGAGTGCTTTATTATAAGATATCATTTTAATAACAAAACAGGCATATTATTATTGGGGGGGGAACAGCTGAAAGTCACCTTTCAGCAACTCAAAGGCAAATAAAGTTTTGTACATGATAAAAAAAAATGAAGACATTTTGAACTATAACAGCATTTCCTTGTACTAAATTACAGATAAAGATGATATTATATTATTTTACTGTTTTCAAATGAGCAAAAAATCAGATTATTTGACAAATATTGGTCATTATTTGAAAAAAAAAAATGTATGTGAGGACTGACAAATGGCAAACATTTAAAATATTTTTAACTGTAATGTCATAAACAGTTTACTGTGATTTTCAGAGTTTCCCTGCTTTGTTTTTTGTTGTTGTTGTTGTTTGTACAGACAATATAATAAACAGGCCAAAGCTGTACATTATGTCAAAAATCTTCTTGTACAATATGAGGTTGTTTTTTTTTTGCTACTAAGTTATCAAATATTATCATATAATTAACAAAAGTCAATATATCTTGTAATAAATGCCCTTTACCTTCCACAGGTAGAGTTTATACAGTTTAACACAAACAACTTATAAAGTCTTTTCATCATAGTCTTTATTAAGTCTTTGCGTAGCTGACAATGTGAAAGAAAATGCAGATACACACACACACACCTGTTTAACTGAGTCACTCTCAAATAAATGCAAAACCCCCTCATTGTCTTTAACCTGTATTTTCCATTCTGATTACCCCAGATTCATTACAAAACTAACACCATGTCATCAACTGCATATTTTCTGATTTGCTTTGATAGTTTTACCCACAGCTTCGGTTAATGTTACTGTTTTTACAAGCATTAAGCGACCTGGCAGAATGTAAAGTAGTTAAAATGAATCCTTTCTTAACTGGCTGCAGCATTAGTGATGCTTCCTGCCTTCATGCACCAATGATCCGTTAATAAAATACACATTGTTCTGAATCAGGTCATTCTGCAGAAGGAGTACTTTTACTTTAACTGCTTTATTTTTGATGCACAAGCAACGATCAAGCATCAACTATCTGCTCTGCTCGTATCATCTTTTTGTTTTTTTTGGCTCCTCTGCACCCCCTGGTTTTTGGGTCCAGTAAGCCTTAATGGTTTTCTCTACGGCTTCCACTGGAGATGTTGCTTCTTCAGATGCACCATATCCTATCCAAGCTCCCTTTATTGCCCCGCTTACAGCCTCCGATGGAGCTGATGCGGGTGACATCACCTTCTCCACCACACCCAGCAGGGCTCCTAACACCACGCCAGCTGCAACACCTGCAAATCTGATCTTCCATGTTTCAAATACACTCATTTTAGCCTTATTTCTAATCTCTTCCTGTGACATGCCTCCTGATGACTGTCCAATGTGCTCTTCCTCTTTTCGCATTTCTCTTTTCACCTCTTTTAGCATCTCGTTGGTGTAACACTGGCCGTTGTTTGCCTCAGTTATCTTGTCTACTGTCCTGAGTAGCTCTGCCACTTGGAACCGATTGTTCCTGTAGCGATCCCCTTCGTCGTTTTTCCAGTATTTATTATCAACCACGTGGCATCGGCCTCCACACTCCTTCACCAGCTCGCTCAGGCCTTTGTTCTGAGCGACAAAGTCCTCAATCATCATTCCCTCTGGGAGCTGGTCACCATGACTGAAGACAACTGCGGCATATCTCAGGGCATCTTCAGAAAAAGACTGGCGTATTTTTTGGATCACACCTTCTTCCTGCTTGGTGAATTTCTCCACTTTGAGCACGATGAGGAAGGCATGAGGTCCAGGGGCGCACTCAGTGATGCACCACAGCATCTCATTCTTGATCAGCTCCTCAGATCCACATGTGTCGAAGAAACTGGGAGGGTCGATCAAAGTGATGTTTTGTCCACCGATGCGTTTGGTTTGTGCGCTGGACGGAGCCTTTTCAGTGACGGCCAAATGGTTTATCTTGAACACCTCCTCTCCCAAGATGGTGTTTGCCAGGCTGCTCTTTCCAGCTCCTGTTTTTCCCAGCAGGACAATCCTCCTTGAAGCCAGCACTAGAAGAGAAGAATGTATGAGTAGTTAACATTTCAGCTTCTTCACCTATCCTGAGAAGCACACAAACGTCCATCCATCCATTATCTATACACTGCTTAGTCCTCACTAGGGTCGCAGGGGGCTGGAGTCTATCCCAGCTGACTCAGGGTGAAGGCAGGGGACACCTGGACAGGTCACCAGTCTATCACAGGGCTACACTTAGAGACAGACAACCAAGCACACTCACATTCACACCTACGGACAATTTAGAATCACCAATTAACCGCAGCATGTTTTTGGACTGTGGGAGGAAGCCTGAGAACCCGGAGAGAACCCACGCTGCACGAGGAGAACATGCAAACTCCACGCAGAAAGATCCCGGTTGTCCTCATCGGGACGCAAACCGACAACCTTCTTGCTGCGAGGCAACAGTGCTAACCACCGACCCACCTTGCAGCCCGCACACAAATATGTGATACGGAATTTCATGGCATCCCATAGCTGTTGAGATATTTCATTTTGGACTGAAACCAGACCATCAGACCAACACTACTGATCCCATATTCATGTTAACCCTATTCAGGACTTTTGGGGTCTTTTGGACCCCAGGCCATTTGGTTTAGGTGACAGGTGTTGTTTTTACTATTTGAAGATTTTTTTAAATATAAAAAGAGGGACATTTGTCATGCATTTGGAACCAAAAATACATCAAGTTATCAGAAAATGTATTTAACAAGTCTGTAATGAATACCAAGACCCCATAAGACCTTCTACAAATGGCAACATGAAAGTCCTGAATAGGGTTTTTTTTAAAAAAAAGGCTTTGATCAATCAGTTATCAAGAATGTTTATTCAATAACAAGTTCATCTTCACTTCAACTGTTTGTACATTTTGACGACGCTGGCTTGTTGAGTTTCACGTTAGAGTGACAATTTAAACAATTTAAATTTAGATGAAACATAATTGTAATTAACTGAGAGCCTGACTAATATATCTGCAAACAACCTCAGCTTTGCATCAGTTTATTTATCATACCAGCCATCTGACGAGCCCTGTTTTGTATTCAAACTCTTATTTCTTATTTTTATATTAAATGAAGTACAGTATGTTGCTGAGTGTTGCTGCTGGTGACACAAATGAAATAAGCTCAACTGACCGTCCATGTTGTCAGAAGTCCTCGCCGCTGTGTGTTTTTCCTCCTGCTGGCTGGCTGCAGTTTGACTTTAACTTTCATTTTCTACCAGTCTGACTGGTTGGTTGGCCATCCCTGAACAAGGAATGACGTCGACATTCTTGCACATGATGCTGGAAGCCTCTTTGTAGTCAACAAGTGCGATGCCTCACTACAAACCACTGCTAATGAAGTTGAAGATCACATTATCCCGCCTACTGTGGATAAGTACAGGTCCACTGTCATCAGCTAAGAAGCACAAGCTCCCCTGCTGCCTTAAAAAATGTGTCGGCTGAATAATTGGTTCAAAGTCACCTGACGAGATGTGACAGTGTGAAACTAGCTCAGTTAAATGAACTGAATTTGAGAAAACAAGTTCAATAAAGATATTTAAGTTGAATCAGCTACACTCACTGTGGCGGTTACAGACAGATTTGATTTCCTTTGATTTTCTATAAGTTTCTAAAAACATTTTCTTCATTTAATATCAAAAACTTGCATCCTCAGTACTAACCGTCACCATTGTTAGATTAGTATTGATTATTATGAAGAGAAACAACCATAACTTTATTAAAGATGTAATAAAACATAGAAATGTTGAAAATAAAAAGAGAAATACAATAAAAATAGGAAATCTTTATTGTCACTATACAAGTACAATGAAATTTAAAGAGCTGTTCCTGAGGTGCACCAGCAATATACACTATAGGACATACAAGACATACATTATAAAACACAATTTAAAAACTAAATGTAGGTCTGCTAAAATAAGAGCAGAAGAGGAAAAGTCAGAAGTAGTGCTGGCAATGGTTATGATGTAATAAAGTAATGTTACGCATAATAAAATATTGCATGTGAAAATGGAATATTTCTCATGATAGGGAGATATTATAAAGGAAATTTTAAAAAATACACTTATATCACTTTGATGCAATGACTGTTGTTTTTATAAATAACTGTGACTCAACTTGACGTAATAAAAATGTCAAATCAGTTGAGGTTTACCTTAAACAATTTATTATTTATGAGTCTTCATTGAGCACTACTACATGGCAGTCTCAGCTGCATAAACAAATTAGAAAAAATAAGTTTTCAGAAAATAATGTAATAAAAGTGATTTGCAGACCAGGGCCGGTCCAAGCCTCCAAGGGGCCTTAAACGAAACATGATTTTTGGGGCCCTCCATTATGTTGATAATATTGATCAATGATCATTCACACACCTACTATAAACTTATTTCATTTTCTAATTTGTTATAACGAATACACTCGTGAAACTTGATGTGAGACTTGTTGTTAGATCGTAATCCACTGTGATAAAGGTTGTTGAAGCAGATTTGCAAACTAGCAGAAAAATCTTACTAGTAATATATGGCAAGGGTCAGCAACTCTCCCTGCTGGCCGCACAGAGAAGCAATAGATAAAACCTCAAAGAGGTGCACAGTAGCATTTACAGCATCCTTTTATATACCAGGTATGTTTTCACTCATCTACGGTTTATAATCTGAAATGGTAGTAAATTCACCTACAAGTGTGGTCTGGGATTGATTTACACTTAATATTTAAAGTGACTTGTTTACTGAGATATTGAATGTCACAGGCCCACTAAAAGCAACAAAATAAACCAAAATAAAATGCATTCAGTGTAAATTATCAACTGCTTTATTCTTGGTTTTAAATAAACTGTAACACCAAAGTACAACAAAAACTAGAACTAGAACTAAAATCACTTAACTTAAATAAATTACCTCATTAAAATGAAAATTTACAAAAACAGACAGTATTAAATACAATAAAAGCAGAAATAAACCCTTAAACAATTATGTAAATGAACAGATGTGTCTTAAACACGGTAACAAACATGGTTTAGAAATCAAATATATAGTTGAATAAATAGAGCTGAAAATGTGAAAATGGGGAGAAAAACTAAACATTTGACTTCTTTTTTGTTACTCCATATTTTTCCTCAGTCCTCCATCTTCTTAGAACCTGTTCCCAGCTTTTCTAGAGGCAAAGTCAGTTATAACATCACTGTACGAAATCTGGTGGCCAACCTACTGCCAGTCCACTCAGTGATTCTTGTGCCACGAAGAACTCAAGTAGTTCTTTATTGATCTGAGCTTGGAAAAGCTCCGTTCTTATTCCTTGTTCCTCTTTCTTTTTTCTGCTCCGGAGGGATAGGACGTCCTGTTTTGCCACACTTTGCAGATCAACCTGCTCTCCGGATGCTCTGCTCTGCAGCAGCACTGATCTCAGAGCTGAGGACCAGAACCACTACACCAGCAGGGCCTGTCTACATCATACTGAGTTTTTATACAACGATATAACTTTGATAATACATGGATCATCACTCAAACATGCAAAAAAAAAAAATGCAATCTAATTTTAATAATAAAAGTGTACACATATTTTTTTTTTTATTGACTGCTCTTGCGGGCCCCCTACTGGTGACCGGGGCCCTAAGCAGGCTCTTAGTTCGCTCATACCTCGGGCCGGCTCTGTGCCAGACAAAAAGTTCTTGTCAGTCAGTTTTTGAGACAATCTGTGTGAGCTGCGCAGCTCCGGCTCTGGAGGCGCCGCTCTGCGCAGCTCCCTCCGCTTGTCGTGAAGCTCCCTGATTACCCCCAGAAGCTCAGAGCCAAACCAAACTTCAGCGTCCTCCTCTCTGCACGTGGAAAATGGCGGAGAAGCAGCAGGGGTTTGGCGCCGACGTGGACGTCAGTCACCTCTGCTGTCCAGTGTGTCTGGACGTGCTCAGGGAGCCTGTCAGCCTCCAGTGTGGACACAGCTACTGCAGAGGCTGCATCGAGGGATGCTGGGACCAGAACAAGGACCAGGACCAGCTGAGCTGTCCTCAGTGCAGAGAGAGCTTCTCAGCCAGGCCTGTCCTGAAGACCAACACCGTGCTGGCTGAGGTGAGGCTCCTGCTCTCACTTCACATCATTCCTGGTGCACTGACTGACACATTCTTTTCTGCTTTAATGAACAGTTTTATTCACATATAATTGAATATTATAATTTTGTTTTGAGTTTTAGCTGTAAGACTTTGTAACTTTAAGACTTTGTTGAGTGAAACTCCAACCAAAATCTCTAATAAGTTTAATTTGCTTCAAATTTGCATCGATATCTTTGTGCAGTGAATCAGGTTCTCTGCCAACAGCCGTCACTTCAGGTCAATACAGTCGTCCTCAGATTTATTCATCTCCTTCCATTAAAGAAAAGGCACAATTCACAATCGTCACTAGAAACTGGAAAAAGTAATGATAAAAACAAATTTGCTAAATTATAATTTAGAGAAGTAAGACATTTGCTTTTGAATTGTGGTTGAAAAGAATAATTTAAAAAAACAAACAAAACTGCAACAACAACAACAAAATATTAGTTTACGGGTCCCATCATGCTTGTTTGCTTGTTTTATTTTTTTTATTTTTTATTTTTTTTAATGTTTCTGTTGAACCACAATTCAAAAGCAATGTCATGATTTTCATAGATTTTTTAAAATTTATTATTACTTTTGTCAATTTCAGCTTATTTCAGTGACAGCTCTTTGTTTCCTTCTTTAATGGGAGGGCATGAATACATTAGAGGACGACTGTATGTGCATCATGATGATGCTACAGATCTGGTTGCAGACATTTTTTGCAACTATTTTAGAAATTCTTGTCTTGTCTTTCCAGCTCAAATCATCAGATATTGAGAACAATTTCTGTTTGTGAATCTGTGACCATCTTTGAAACTCCAGAGCTCCGCTTGGATCAGTCTGCCAATACGTTTAGGTTTTATGCTTCCACTTGTGAAACCTGCTCAATCCGTGATGAAAGTTCAATGCAAATAACTTCTATAAATAAGTATTTTAAGTGTTTTGTTCTATACTATTGGGATATGCAGCTCAGAAAATATCACTAGCTGACTTCTGCATTCTCAGCTTTTTTGTAAATGTTTGTGAATAATTGAACTCACCCATAATGATCAATGATTCTTTGATCTACTTGTCCAAAATTGCAGATTGCACAAAGAGGAATAGCTAGAATGCTATTTTTTGTTGTCGTTTCTAGGTTGTGGAGAGGCTGAGGAGGACAAGCACCGAGCAGGTTTCTCCCTCTCTGGCCTGTGCCGGCCCAGAGGACGTAGCCTGTGATTTCTGCTCCAGCGCCAGAAGAAACAAAGCCACCATGTCTTGTCTGACGTGTTTAGCGTCTTACTGTCCCGCTCACCTCGAGCCTCACCACAGAGTTCCCGTGTTTAAGACGCACCAGCTGGTCTCAGCTTCGTCCCCACTGCAGGACAAGATGTGCAAGACGCACCACAAGCTGATGGAGGTCTACTGTGAGACAGACAGGATGTGCATCTGCTATCTGTGCACTGTAGATGCACACAGGCAGCACAGAATATGGTCGGCTGCAGCGAAAAGGGCTTATGAACAGGTAGAGAACGGCAGAAACGTGGTGGAGCAGAGGCAACAGCAGTCATTCTCTGGAAATGTGACTTAAACATTCACAATGATGCAACAATTTCTTTCAGAGACAACTGATTGTGAATCAAAAAGCAGTGCAAGCGAGATTCCAGGAGAGAGAAATGGAGCGGAGCAAGTTGGTCCAAGCGATGAAGGACTTTAAGGTTTGGAAATGAGGCTTGAGGACATCTGTCTGTTGAGATGTCTGCAGGATGTTCTCTACCACAGATGATGATATGAGGCAGTGTGAGCTCGTAAATTGGGTTGATCAGTTTTATTGTGACTTTTATAAATGTTACTGGCAGTATTTCACACTAACAAAACATAAATCCGTTTGACAGTGATAAAAGGTTCTAATCCCGCATTCTCATGTTTTAATACATTCTTTTGTTGTATGTACCGACAGAGGTATTTTGCCTATGTTCTGAAGTACTTACTTGTAGAACCACGACAGACACATGCATTTATCTGTACGTCACCAATCAATCATGATCACGACAAATTAATTTCAAAATAAATCTGAACCAAAGTGAGCAAAACCTCTCAATGTCTTCCTGTAAACAGAGTGGTTGCCAAACTGCAGTAAAGTCCATTGATGACATCTCTGATGAGCTGGTCTCTGAAATAGAGACAACTTGCATTTCAGTAAATACGCTCCTCAAAGTCCAGGAGAAAAAGGCCATAGCGAGTGCCGAAGGTCTGCAGCTGCAGCTGGAGAAGGAGATCACCAAGCTTAGGAGAAGAGACAAAGACCTGGAACGGCTTTCTCATACGGACGACCACGTTCATTTCATTAAGGTACCAGACGTTTGTTAGCGTGGTGCAGATCTACATCGTCTTTCTGTTTCTTTCATAATTCTGCCATATTTGTGTAATTTTTAGCTTATGCCAGTGTTTTATTTGGAGTTACAAATGGACTTTTAAAAGCTTTTAAAACTGAAGTGTCATCTAAGCAGTTCTGATAGTAAGGGGGCTTTTTCCAGAGTGTTGGGGCTAAAACAGCAAACACATACGTGAAAAAAGCAAACATGCAGTATTTGCAGGATATTGGAAGCCATCCAGTCCTTAATGGCCGTGAAGCAGTAACACAGATTATCCAGATTGTCACGGTTTTTATGACTAAGTGAGACGTACACCTGGGAGTCTTGGCAAAACAGTGTTAGGACATGGGGATAAAATATCAAGTAACATAGCCAGAGGGTATATATAAGTTGAACAAAATAGTGCCAAGGACTGAGCCCTGTGGCATGCCATATCACATAAAGGCTGTTAAAAGACCTAAAGTGTTCAGCAGTAACTTTGATTCGATAAGATAAGTCACATTAAACCAGTGCAATGCTCACCATCTGTCACTGTAGAAACTAAAATGGATAGAAAACTCGTTAGGACAAAGCACATCTTACTACAGTGACCAACATCTGGCGACCAAACCTAGATTTATTATGTTAATTGACTGGTAATCTATCATTCTTTGGACCAAAAAGTAAAGACAAATGGAGACAAATTGCATTGTCACACAATTTTAATGACATTAACTATACAGTACAATGTTTTACAACAGGTGGACACAACAATGTTTTTACATACAGTTACACAGTCATGAACAAAAGTTTCCAAACACTTGCAAAAACCTTGCATACCATGGCAGTCTTTAGTGTGGCTCCAAGTGACTTTCTTGACTTGTTTTCAGGTCTTTGCTGAGCTCCTCTGATTTTCCTGCTGTAGTATTTGTAGCAGAGTCTGATGAGTGTATCAGATATTTAAATTGCCTTGTAGGAGTCACCAGCTGTAGTCACTCACAAGAAGTGAAGAGGCCACTCAGAAAATTTGATGAAGATTTTGTCATATTTCCAGAAGATCAATAATTCATATATGAAAGAACCTAAATGCAGGATTGTTTTTTTTTGTTGTTTTTTTTGTGACAAAGATGCATTTGAAATGAGTTTCCATCATGATTCCATCGTAGAAAATTCAGCGTTATATTAGTCACTGGAATCTCAAGACTTTACAAGTGTCTGCAAACTTTCACGCACTATAGTGAGTGAAAGGAACAGGAACAGGAAAATTATCACCTGCATAATATGGATAGTATACTATCCATATTAGTATAGTATACTATACTATAGTATACTATCCATATTATGCAGGTGATAATTTTCCTGTTCTTTGATTAAATCTTTTTTCTGGTGTCCATCTTACTGAATTCCCTCCAGACCTTCCAGTCTCTCTCCACCTCATGCGAGTCTCGAGACCTGCCACTCAGTGCTGTAGTTCTTCCCCGTCGTTCCATGGAAACAGTGACCGACCGCGTCTCTGAGCTGAGAGACGACATCAGGCGTCTGCTGAAGTCGGCATTGCCCAAGATCTCTGCAACAGGTACCCGAAAGAAATCTAAAAATCATGTTGTGGCTCTGGGCAGTAAGGTGGCTCGGTGGTCCACATCTCCTTCAACTGTAAGCTTTATTAACAAGAACATTTAGTGGTTTCAGTGGCTTTTCAGAACTGGGTATCTGAATGGGGCTGCAAGGTGGCGCAGTGGTTAGCATCGTTGCCTCACAGCTAGAAGGTCGCCGGGATCTTTCTGTGTGGAGTTTGCATGTTCTCCCCGTGCAGCGTGGGTTCTCTCCGGGTTCTCCGGCTTCCTCCCACAAAGTCCAAAAACATGTTGAGGTTAATTGGTGATTCTAAATAGTCTGTAGGTGTGAATGTGAGTGTGCTTGGTTGTCTGTCTCTAAGTGTAGCCCTGTGAGAGACTGGTGACCTGTCCAGGGTGTCCCCTGCCTTCGTCCTAAGTTGGCTGGGATAGACTGCAGCCCCCTGCGACCCTAGTGAGGACTAAGCAGTGTATAGATCATGGATGGATGGATGGATAGATATTGTGGTTCTTGTGCAGTGTTCTTATTCAGATTTGCCAGTTTACACTTGCTGAAATGAGTCGATTCAACAGTCCTGCAGCAAATCCTGCTTTCTTGAAGGGTATGAAATGTACTGGTGGTCATGATGTTTTTCTTTTGTTAGTGTCTGCTATTGATGTTGTACTGCCACCTGAGCCAAAGACCAGAGGAGAGTTTCTATGTTGTGAGTTCAACATTTAATAATCTATTTCATACTATACACATTCACTGACAATGAAAGGGTTAATGGTTGATTTTGACTTATATTCCTGCTCTGCTTCTCCTTCAGATTACTCTGCTCTAACACTGGATGCCAACTCAGTCTCCCAAATGTTTTCTCTTTCACAAGAATATCGGCGGGTGACGAGTCATTACTCTAGTCAATATCACGCCTCTCACCCAGACAGATTTAACAGTGCCAGGCAGGTGCTGTGCAGGGAGGCTTTGTCAGAGCGATGTTACTGGGAGGTCAGTTGGAGTGGTTGTACTTGGTCAGTGGCGGTGTCTTACAAAGACATCAGCAGAACATCATCCCAGTTTGGAGACAATAACAAATCATGGAGTTTAGAGTGCTCCTCAGGCGGCTATACCTTCCGACACAACAGCAGAAGCGTGGCAGTGTCAGGCCCTAAATCCAACAGAGTCGGAGTGTACCTGAATTATAAGGCGGGTACTCTGTCGTTTTACAGCATCTCTGACTCGATGACTCTGCTCCACAAGGAGAAAACCACATTCACTCAGCCTCTCTATCCTGGCCTCGGGCTGAAGAGTTGCACCTGCTATAGGTGTCATGCAGAGGTGATGAAGTTATGGTAGGAAGACTTACACTGGAGTACTGGAGATTCTACTGTATTGTACCATCCATTATAACTGGATGTCTGGTGCTAGATTAGAGGGTTCGTGGGTGTGAAGAGCCAATTTTCTCTGCAGTGTTCACAAGAGATGATGAAAAAATAGCATTTTTTTGTGGCTAGAGCTTGTTTATCGTTGATATTATGTAAGTAGGATGTAACGTGTTGAGCAACAGCTTTTAAAAGCCAAGTACTGTCCTGTTAGAAGTGACTTCCTGTCATCGCAGTTCTAGCGGATTTATGAGTGTGTTTTTGCAGAGTTATTTGTTTACACATCATTCGTTTGAGTTTCTGGTCAACATTCACCTTATTGTAGCTCTTTTTGTGACCTTTACTAACTCCTGTGGGATTTGCAGCGTCTGGTTGCTAAAAGCCGTCTGTTGGTTAGTGCAGAGCAGCGTTCAAAATGTTCACTTTTGCAATGTCTCGCAGGGTGTTGTGACCCTGGATTGCCAACTCCTTTGGTATTCTTACCTTCTTAAAATGGGTAATTGGGAATTTGTGACACTTGATGTCAAGCAGTGATTTGTTATAAAGTACTTTAACGCCATATTTGCTTTGTTTTCGTGTGTTGGACTGTAATTTTGTTGTTGTTTGGTTCTGAATAATGCACTGAAAAAGTGTTAAGTTTAATAAAGAAATCCATACTTGCATCGTTATTTGATTTTTGGCAGAACATTTATGGGCAGAAAGTGTCTTTTGCAGCTTCCTGTCTTCAGCAGTGTGTCCTATGCAGTGTTGAATTCTGTGTAGTTTGCACATAGTGTCTCAGATGGCACGCTTATTTTTCTGTCTGAATTCTCTATGTTGAAATATGTGATTATTTAAGGGTGTAATAGATCTTACTGGGCATTAAGTGAGTTCATTCATTTGCCAGCTCACACTTGCTGAAGTGAGCCGACACAACAGTCCTGCAGCAAATCCTGCTCTCCTGAAGGGAATGATGTGCCTCCAGGTGCTCCACAAACTGTCCATCACCACTAGAGGGCACCTGTATCCCAGGTAGTCTCTTCCTGCTTTCTCCTGTTTCTCTTCTAAACAGCTCAGATAACATGTGAGTCACTGCACACCTATGTCACCACAGTCGCAACACAAACAGCAAGGTTTGGTGTGGAAAATAACTATGCAGTAAACAATATAGCTTTTATCAACATGGAATTTATTCATTTCTTCTTGGCCAGATTTAGAAAAAAAAAAAAAAGTCAGCAAGAGAAAAAGACATTTGCTATGTTGTGTGTCATGCATGTTACAGAATGTTAAATTCAGTTTGTGTTGTTAGGTTAGTGCTTTCCTTCTTCGCCATTAGTCGTTTAAAAAAAATTTCAAAAACGCACATTTGCATCTGTACTGTCACTGAAGAGTTGACAAGCTGCTGGTGAAAAGACTGCAGCCTTTGTAGAGGTCATACTGTGGTTCTTGGGACACAACAAAAATGAATTAGATGGAGAAAGGCAAAGTGGAGTTTAAAAAAGATCTTAACATCTATATTCATGGAATAGGTGTTTAGTGATCCTGCTTTAGTGTGGCTGGGGTGAAATAAGTTATTTAATTTTTGCTCTTGGAAGCTTCCCACTGTGCTTCTGAGGAGATGAAGCGTTCTAGAAAATGGCAAAATAAGTGCTCTGGCATTTCTTCTCTGTATATGTCAATAAGGCTTGGTCAGTTGTTGTTGTTGTTTTTTACATGGGACTTAAGTGATTGGAGATCAGACATACCTGAACCAGATTCACTGTGAGCAAAGTGCACTGGACCATAATTAATCATCAACCAATTAAACCTTAACCTTTAGTTCCTACGAGCAGCCTTACTGCTGTTCAAAACACACAGTGAAAGGTGTTTTACATTTACCTTTGAGTTTGTTTTCAAGAAATATATATGCAAACACAACAATAATAATTATATACGACAAGATCAGATCTTTTTTTTTGCAATAAATATTAATATTGTAAATTCACTTCATTTTAAATGACTTTACTGAACTCAACTAATGCGTTCACTATCTTGACGTTATATTGCAAATCCACATTTATGCACAGACAATAATGAGTGAAGTAAAAGTACTTTGTTAATATTAAAGGACTTTAAAGTAACAATGCATCCAAAACCCTGACATAATAATAATACAATTCTAAATGTATGCACAAATTAAAATAAATAATACAAATGTGCTCTTTTAATTTGAAGTGACTATAACTAACAGCACTAATGCATCCACAATCATGACATTATAATATTACAAATCTTAATTTATGCACAAACAATAATACATAGATGGATGTTTTTAATGATTTAAAATAGCTTTAGCTAACATCACTAATGCAGCCACTATTTTGACATACTACAAACTCAAATTTATGCAAAAATAATAATAAATCATTTGCATTTATTTCACTAATTTGAAATACTAAAATTAACATAACTAATGCATCCAAAGCCTAGACATAATTTTTAAAAAATCAACATTTTTCAGTCATAATAATTGTAGTCAAAAATATAAATTTACTGTATTATCTTAAATTGCTTTACTAACTAATTAAGGATCTTGACACCTTTCATCAGCTGCAGGAGCTTTGCAACTTTTAACTGTTTGGACTTTTTAGAATTCAATTAAAGGAGTTTTGTCTGCTCCTCCGGAGTGAACAGTGGCGGCCTGCATGGATCATACGAGCGGATGGCGCCCTCTGCTGGCAGCCTGCGGAACATCCAGGGCCGCCTGTTGTTGCTGCTGATAGGCTGCACTCTCAGGACCGCAGCCTCTTCTACAGCCAGGTGACACAAACACCAGTGACTTGTCGGTGGTTCCTGAGAGCTCGCAACACACACACACACACACACACACACACACACACACACACACACACACACACACACACTCATACTACTGCAGCAGAGTCCATTATTATTTTATCTGTTAATACGTATGTTAATTACACCATTTGCAAATTTTAGCAACCAAGTTATTATCATTGTAATAAGTAGTATTTTGCTCTATTTGGATTGGGGGGGGGGGGGTAAACTGGTAGGTACTTGGACATGAAGTAGTACTTTGGCTCAAGCTTTTAAATTATATTTTGGGAGAAATCGTCCTTTAGAACGTCGTCGTGCATTTTGGTGATCATTCGTTGTGGTGGGTGGCGCTGTCGTGAACACAGGCTGTCAACGTGCGGCTGTAGAAGAAGCTGCGGCTCTGGGTGGGAGCGCACCCTGCAGACGCACCCTTCTCGCTCAGTCAGCCGGACGGAGGCTCGTCCTGCTCGGTCACAGCTTCTCCTCGCAGCACTGGACGCTGCGTATGTCACCCCCAGCAGCGCCATGGCCGACATTTACCGATTCCCCGTTTACTTTGAGAGTCCCGGCCTTGTCAGAGAGCAGGAGAAGAAAATAGAGCAATATTTCCGTGTTCGACGCAAATCAGGCGGCGGAGAGTGCGGACCGCTGAGCAGAGTGGCGCAGAACGTCTACAGCATTGCTTTCAGGTATCAGAAAGGTAAGTCATGAAAACACCTAACATAACTCAGCAACTCAGGTTTGAAGTGATTTGGCACCGTGTGTTTCGCGTTTATTTTGCCTCACTTGTACCACGAAACAGCCATCAATGTGACATGGGTTAATAATAATGTCACTGATATCTTGTGTTGGGAATTTGATGAAAAACATCCCACTGGTTTAGAGTTCCTACACAAACAAAGCACTTTTTTTATATCTTGTTCACTACAAATCTTCTGTTTTGTCTTCACCAAGAACAAAACCCAAATAGAAAAATGGGCAAAAAAAAAACAAAATAAAAGTACAAATAAACATATTACAAGATTGCCTCCCTCCCACTACTTTAAACACACTTAACTTAAGAGCTTTCTTGTCTTTAAAAACTTTCAGGGACTCGCTCAGAGCTACTAATTTATTATTTTAGTTGTCAAAAGTTGTCTTTAAGTAGCCACTTGTATGTGTTTAGAAATGACTTTCCAGGAAACTGAAACTTAGAGCAACAACTTTTCCGGAGCAACAGCGGCCTCTGTGGCCATAGGTGGTGATTACAGGGTTACATTGTGGGGGTCTCATAAGGATACAAGCGTTGGGAACCAAAATGAACTACATCTCCTGAAAAATAACTCATCTCATGCATCAAAATGACTAAATCTAATTCATGAAGGTTATATGTCTTATCGTAGCTCACAGGATAACTACAGAAGAGATAATTAATTGATTTATGATTATAACTGACTATAATTTTAAAAGGATGCCAAGTACATGCAGCCTAAATATTGGGAAAAAATACAATGGTATTGTATATTTTCCAATGACTCCTACAGCTTTTAGTTTTTCTATAATAGAATCATTGAAACACAGGCGTCTTTGTCATAAAATACAATTATGCATTTTAGTTCTTTTATAGGTTTATTATAGTCATAGTATAGTGGTGGTGGCAGTATTATGCTCTGGGGCTGTTTTGGTGTCAGTGGAACTGGTGCTTTACACAAAGTACATAGAATGATAAAGGAAAACCTAAAATTATCAGCCAGAAGGTTGATCTTGAATTAAATTGGATGTTCCGACAAGACAATGACCCCAAACACACACCAAAATATTTAAAATATTTAAAAAATGACTAAGTGAGGCTTAGACTGGCCTCCCCACAGTCCTGACTTGAACCCCATCGAGAACCTGCTGACTGTGATGCAGAAACAAGTCTGTGTAAGAAGGCAACAGATTTAGTTGAACTGCACCAATTCTGTAGTGAAGAGTGGTCAAAGATAAAACCAGAAGCTTGTGGTCAGCTACCAGAAGTTCCTAATAGGTGTGAAAATGGCCAAAGGACATTTGCACAATATTAGCATTGTTGTATGTATAATTTTGACCCAGCAGATGTCGCCAAAGATGTATGGGTTTTAGTAATTTCATTTTAGAACATCAAGGAGTTTTTGGAAGCTCAAGGCTACCATGGTCTTCACAAGTGTATGGAAGCTTTTGTTCTTGACTGTAGGTCATATGTAAACTCACAATAACAGTTGTTCTCTCTCAGATCAGCAGACAGTCCTTCAGAGATCGGGGCATGTTGTGGAACTTCCGGGTGGGCGTCTGGAGTTCACTGTGCGAGGCAGCCTGGAAGCTCACGCCTCATTGGACGTCAGCGCATCCGAAGCTCCAGCAGAGGTTAGCACAACATGTCTGTCATTTGGTCAAGCTTTTGTAATCAGAAAATCCATTAACAGATAAAAAGTTACGTACAAAACCAGTGATGCTGTATGTGGTGTATCTGAGACCAGTAAAGGGAGATCAGTAAACCGCTATTATCTGCATGTCTTTTCAACACAGAGCCCTCAGTCCATTCCTACCTCAACTCTTGTACCAAGGGGTGAAGAACTCCAGATTGACAGTGATCTCAGTGAGAAAGAGCACGCCTCTTTGGCCTGTTCTGCTCGGCTTTACCCAGAAGAAGGCAGGGCTTTGTTCAGGAGGTCAGCGCAGCCAGGTGATGTAGATGAAGTTAGTGACTGGAAACTTAAAGAAGACAAAAATGACGACTCTGAGGTGGAGTCTTACTGCTCTGGTCAGACCACAGATGAGAGGGAAGCGTACAGCGAGGCTGGGGAATGTTCTCAGGTGAACTCTAGGTTGTTGGATGAAGAGTACAGGTCAAGTGAGAATTTGGCCTCTTTGACTTTGAGTGAAGGAACCACACCCGTTGCGTGCTACAGCCTTCAGGATGGGCTCCAGGTGCTGGTGTATGAAGGGGACATCACCAAACAATGCGCCGATGCCCTGGTGAACGCTGCCAACGAGGATCTGGACCACCGTGGAGGCATCGCTGCTGCACTGAGTAAAGCAGGTGGTCCTGAAGTGCAGGAGGAGAGCAGTACCTTAGTAAAGTACATGGGCAAAGTTTCCCCGGGTGATGTCGTAGTGACCACAGGGGGCAACTTAAACTGCAAAAAACTCCTCCATGCTGTTGGGCCTGTAGGTGGAAAAGCATATGGCAGAGAGAAGATCCTACTGGAGAAAGCTGTGCGTTCTGCTCTGAATTTATCAGAAATGATGGAGTTCCAGTCCATAGCTATTCCTTGTATCAGCTCAGGTGTGTTCGGTGTTCCTGTCACTGTGTGCTCTGAGGCTATCGTAACTGCTGTCAGGAAGTTTGGTAGTCAGGGAGGGCGAAGTCTGAGCAAGATAATCCTGATTGATAACAGAGGAGAGGTGGTGAGGGCCATGAAGGAAGCATGTGACAGGCTTCTCCAAGGGGTGAGTAGCGGAAGCAGCACCGCACCGGATGTGGAGCTCCAGAGGGATGCTGCTGACCAAGACTCAGCAACAGGAGCCACAACAGGAGCCACAGCCAGAGCTCGTGGAGGCAGCGTCCGGGTAGAGATCGTTCAGGGAACCATCGAGACCCAGCAGGTGAGAAAGTTGGGATAATAAATGATTTTTCTTACCTACGTGATGTGGTAACAGTTCAATAATCAGGAGGAGCAACAAAAATGCTGCTGTCTCCAAGATCCTCAGCTGCATTTTTGGCCTCAAGTGTAGCCTTAATAATGTACATTCATCTATTAGGATCAGGTTTCATTAAATGCAATATGTAGAGCTTGAAATGCAGCATCATACAGCGCATTAGCAGCTGTGGATCAAATTGAAGAGGTTTTGCCTTGTGACGAACCCAGAGAGAATCCAACCGTGCAGTTCCTGTCAGCACTGTGGAACATTTCATTGTTCCTGTTCACTCTTTTCTTAGTTCTCTCTCATAACCATTGTTTCAAGATTCAGAATGAAAGGCGTGTGCTGCTCCCCGTTCAGAATCAAATATCACTCATAGTGGAGCCTTTAGCAGCTAAACAAAGCTACATGTTTACCTTACAGATTGCTGTAAAACGAAACTGAAAGCAGCTTAAATGTAGGACATCTATTCAACAGGTGGCTCTGAATGACATACTGGTGTTGTGTATCTGCACACCTTTGCTGTGTTGTGTTGTTAAGAAGAATATGTCTGTAACTGAGTATGTCTTTCTGGGTTTGGTGCATTCAGATACCCAGCTCTGAAAATCCACTGAAACCACTAAATGTTCTTGTCAATAAAGTTTACAGTTGATGTGGACCTGGTATGTTTTTATTTATCAGTAAACAGACCAATCGTGCTCCCACACCTCCCACTCTTCTCTTAGGTGGACGCCCTCGTATCCCCTATGGTCGGCCACGATCCTCTCTCCACCCGTGTTGGAAACGCTTTGTGCGAGAGGTTTGGTTCTGAGTTGACTGCACGGTTTAGAGAAGAATCAGGGGAGGAGGCGTTGCCGAGTGACGCGGTTCTGGTGGAAGGCTTTCCTGGACAGCTTTCCAACGCGGTGTTCTTCGTCAGTCTTGCTCCTTGGAATGATGACGAAAATGGAACCGCAGTTGAGGCGAGTGTTTGTCACCAGTCTGTCTTTGTGGGAGAACAGCTTGTCTGAAATCATTCGCCATAGAACGGATGTTTACCCTCTAAAATGACTGGATTCTGTTATTTCACAGATTCTTAGAGCGGGCATCAGCAGAATCCTAACTTTATGTGAGGACAGAGGGTTTGGTTCCGTCGCTTTTCCTGCACTCGGAGTCGGGATTGCCCTGCGTTTTCCTCACAGTGTGGTAGCCAGAGTTTTACTGGAGGAAATCCGTGCATTTGAAGCGGACCGAGCCAGCACCATGCCGTTCCTGGTCCGCATTGTCATCCACCCCAGTGATGAAGAGTGCAGTGAGGTAGAGAAAACGCATTGTGCTGTAGACTATTCACAGTTTAGCTGGTAGAGTCCAGTCTTCCAGACATGGAAGCTCTCTCTGAACACAACAATAAACACATCAGCAAATTTCTTGTTCCGCATCAGATGAATTGAAATTGGTGTTGAAATCTGTTCTTTTTGTCTGTGCAGGCCTTCAAGTCTGTCCAGGAAGCTTTGAAATGGGAAAAATTCACTGAAGATGCTCAACAACAAGCCCAAGATCAAGGTAGGGATAGATGTTCCAGACTTGAACGAATTAGAATTCAGACCTGTGGCAGCAAATGTTCTCTGTTAAGTAAAGATATTATTAGATATGTTGTCACCACGTGTCAAAAAGCATGCCAGAATTACAGTAGCTTTTATTTCACACCTGACTAGACACAGATTAGTTCCTGGTTTGTTAGTTCCTAGTCCTGAATGTCCCCTGTGGGAACCAATAAAGTATTATCTTATGTAATGTTAGTCACAAACAGAGCGCTAACTGGCTCCTGCAATAAGGGTTACTTAAGGTCAGTTTGTTGTGTTCACTGTCACAGAAGAGAAATGAAGAGTTCCTGCAAATGATTTTACGAGATATTATCTGAAATTTAACAATAAAGGTAAAATCTGTAAAATAACAGTTACAGTTTTTTCTTTTCGTCCTTAATATACATGTTTTTTTCTCTTCAATAACAGCAAATATCTTTAAAATATTTATACTTGATCCTGATTTAAATACATTTTTAAAAAACTGTAAATGAATTCTTCATTTCTGTGATTTTACTAGTTACTGTCTGTAATTTAACAAAACTGGCAAAATCTGTAAAATAACAGTAAATAGTTCAAAAGCTTTTCTTTTACGATGTCTTTTTCTGGAATGTTTTGTTTTCCTCTGCTGCCCGGATGCTTGGCTGTAATCTTTCTGTATCGTCCATGTGGAACCAGACTTGTTTAACTGGTTCCCGATGTGGAAACTCTGTATTTATCTGGGTCAAACTGCACACTGGTTACTGCTTCTGTGAGCTAAACAGAGTTTATTATTCTCCTCCAGCATCCACCACAAAGAGAATCGTCCTGCTGGGAAAAACTGGATCTGGGAAGAGCCACCTGGCTAACACTATATTTGGAGAGGATCTCTTCAAAACAAATCATTCGCCCAACTCCGGCACTAGCAAATGTCAAACAGAAACCAAAGATGTCAATGACAGAAGCGTCACTTTGATCGACACCCCTGGTTTCTTTGACACAGGAAGGCCTCAGGAGGACTTGAAGGCTGAGATACTGAGGTGTATCACAGAGTGCGCTCCTGGGCCTCACGCCTTTCTCATCGTGCTTAAAGTGGAGAAATACTCCGAGCACGAGCAGGCTGTCATCTCTAAAATCTGCCAGTATTTCTCTGAAGATGCTTTAAATTATGCCGTAGTTGTCTTCACTCACGGCAACCAGCTCCCCAAAGGGATGAAAATCGAAGAGTTTGTGAGTCAGAATGAGAATCTGAGTGATCTGGTGAAGAAGTGCGGCGGCCGGTGCCACGTCTTTGACAACAAACACTGGAACAACAAGCAGCAGAACAACTACAGGAGCAACCACTTCCAGCTGGAGGAGTTGCTCTGCACAGTAGACAAGATGGTGACGGAAAAAAACGGAGGGTGCTACACGAATGCAATGCTGAAAGATGTTGGGGCACAAATACAGAAACAGGAAGAGCACTTAAGACAGACGCTGGGAAACCTGCCACCGAAAGAGATCACAGAAAAGGCCAAAAGTCAAGTGTATCATAGATACTTGATTCAAATGGCGGGGATTGGAACGGGAGCTTTGTTGGGAGCTTTTTGTGGCATCGCAGCGATGATTGGATTAGTTATCACAGCGGTGAGAAACGTAGCGTTAATGAAGCTTATAAAAACAGTTCCAGGAGCAGTAGCAGGAGCAGATATGGTTGTCGTAGGTACTGCAGTGGTGGGTGTAAGTGCAGCAGCAGCAGGAGCAGTTTTAGGAGGCGTGATTGGAGGTAAAGCTGCTGAGGGAGCAGAGACGCCACTGGAGGCTGCAGAAAGGGCATTCGATGCCATCAGGGAATCAGGAGAATCAGCTCTGAAGCAGCTTAATTTGCCTTTCCGGTGAAAATCAGGAGTTTTACCTCTTTGGCATGGTGTTTTCTCTATATGCTGGAAGTCAGAAGAGAAATAAGCAGCCTGAGTATTTAGCCAGTGATGGATTCATACTTCTGGGGTTTCATATGATACAAACTCAGGGATCCTGTCCTGTCGTGTAGCAATAATCACTACTTTATGTCCCTCAGAATCCCAGTTTGAACTTCTGTGGCTGAACATTGCAGCATGCAATTGTGTAGCACAGAGAAGTTTTACAATATCGGTGCAGAGTCATAGGTGAGCTGGTGTGCTGGAGCTGCAGCGACTGTGGCAGGGTGTATAAAGCAACGCTGTAGGGTTACATCTAAGCCATATTAAGGTAGGAGGGGCTTAATTTACTCTTATTTAACACATAGATGAGTTTTTAATGAACAACCATAAGGGTGCTTTAAATGATAAGTTGTTAGGTTATAGTCTAACACGATGGGATATTCCAAATAAACTTCATTTTGCACTTTCTTGCGTTGTTGCCTTTTGGCGTCGTTACTATCTACATATCTAACTTTCATTTAGAGTCGGGTTTCAGGCCACCTGGTAAAGGTTTATCCAACATCTATTATTTAGCTGCTGGATGCTGCCCCACCTTCACGATTTGTGAACCACAGAACCAAAAATAAAGTGAGCTTGAAGAGGCTCAAAAGGCTCCGTGGGCGAAGTGCAGTGCAGGGTGTTGGTGCTTGTTTGTTCTGGTCACTTTATATATTTATTAAGATTGTGGAAAAAGTTGGTGCAACTAAAATCAAGAATGTTTGGGGCCAAGAATCACAACAGACTTAAACATTAGTGAAAACAATGGAGGCGAATGTTTGTGGAAGAAATGTCTTATCTCCTACTGTGTCTTATTTGTAAATGATGTAATATATCATAATGGTGGATGAATGCTGATTTAATATATTTACATGGTGATTTTGTGTTTTTTCACTCTCTTTATGTCCAACTTTCTCTAATTGTTGAGCAATAAACACCTTAAATCCTGCCCATTTGTCTGTCTTGTGTGAATATTTCAACAGTTGCAATAGGATTCTTATTCTCATGCTGCACCTGCGAGCTCTGATCAACAGGAGATGCCCTAATGCAGGAGATCAGATGCTGCTCTAAAGAATTTCCAACATCAAGAGAGTTTAAAATAACGGCATGCAAGAAACGTGAGATTGTGAAATCATCATTTGTTGGACGCAGCTATGGGAGAGTTTGTTCCACAGGGAGCTCATTGCTTCTGTGGCATCTAAAGATGGGAGTTTCACTTCAATCTAATCACAAAGTTCTTTTTTCTTTTAGCAATTTGGTTTGTCCTTATAGAATAACTCAATGAAAACCTTGGAAAAGTATGCAGATTTTTCTTAAAGCTCTGTCAAACAAACAATTGTGTTTTAATGTTTATTTATTTACCATGTTTTCTTTATTTCCTCACTTACAAAACTTGAAAACTTCACTGTATATATATGATGTTAATAAAAATAAAGTATGCATCACAATCTGAAAAAACATACGCAATGTGTAGTTAAGATAATAAAAGACAAAGTAAATAGAAGCAAAGAAATTAAAATAATTAAATATATATGTTAATTCTTTAAAAAGTCGCTTTGTGATTTATTGTTTCTCTGAGTTGATGCTACAGTCCGGTTGCCTTTATGTGATTAAATCAAATTATATATATATATATATATATATATATATATACACATACATACATACATACATACATATATATGTATGTATATATATATATATGTATGTATGTGTGTGTGTGTATATATATATATGTAGGATACAAAAGAAACATGAAGCAGTGGAATATTATTATAACTTAATAAATTATGTAAAATTCACTTGACTAATCTAAATCTTAATTACTCAAAATGAAAAATGTTTTGTAAATATGTATTTTTCTATAAAGTTGTCATATTAATATTTGAATCAGGTACATTTGCATAATGTATAGAATTAATCAGGCTGTACCATTAAACATAATATTTACATTACTTAGTTAGAGTTACATATTAAATATTACTGTCGGGTCTGACCTTAACATTCAAATCAGTCAGGTACATTTATAAAATATTGTACAGTCTCAACCTCAACTTTGCTTCATTGCTTCATTTGTTGTACTTGTATATATTCATACTGACACGTAGCATTTTGCACCTTCAGTGTTTCCTCTACTTTCATTTAGGAGCGGCGGGCCGCCATTCCTAAATCCTACCCGCTGCTCCTTCAAATATCTTTTTTTTTTGTATTTTTTTTATTTTTTTATTGTTGTTGCAAATACACCACCGCCGAATGTCTCCACCTGCACAGCAGAGTCCTGCACTGGGTCGGTGCTCCCGAGTCCAACTGTAAGGCTGTAAACTGCAATCTGCAGGACCTGCCAACGGCCGCTAACCAACTACCAGCAGTTCAACATCCGTCGCGCAGCGCTGCTCTGCGCTGCTCTGCTAACGTGCTAGCATTACACCATCTCTCATTCACATACATGGCGAGTCCCCAGCCTTTCTTCTCACCACTCTCCCTCCAGCTCCGGTCCGCTCTGAGGGTTCTGTTCTGTGAGTTCGTTCAGCCATGACTCCGTGAACAACATGAAGCTGCACTCCTGATACTCCCACTGCAGCCGGGTCAGCGCTGTTAGCCGTTAGCGGTTAGCCGTTAGCCGTTAGCTCTTCCAGGCCGTTAGGGAGAGACTTCCTCCAGCTCATCGGGGATGTCCGTTCTCTCCCACGACGGTGGCTTGGCCTGGCTCAGCGC
>NW_007578989.1:197513-226326 GCF_000690725.1 Stegastes partitus
AAACTACGGATAACTATCTTGCTCAGTATCTACTCTTTGGGGATTATATGACGTCAATTACTTGCGACTGCTAAGGCAAACTACGGATAACTGTCTTGCTCAGTATCTACTCTTTGGGGGTTAATTACTGGCGAGTACTGAGGTAAAGTTCGGATAATTATCTTGTTCAGCCTCTACTTTGGGAGGTTAATTACTCCAGCACCAGGCCAGTCAGAGGAGGGTCGTCCTGGAGAACAGGGCAGCGACATACCGGAGGAAAGGTAGACTTATTAGCTTAAAGTAACTCAGAATGGATTTTACAAGTTAAATAGACTTTCTCAAAACGTTGATGGCTAGCTAACACATCGGTAGCTTAAGTTAATTGGGCCCGGGGCCAATTCGGTGTCGCTAACGTGAGTAAACTAACTGATAGCATCAAGCTAACATCTACACGCCGTGATGGAAGTGCTGACTGCATCTGAAGATGAGCTTGTTTAAATGTTTCTCTAGGAAGAGAAAAACACCTGATGAAGATGACGCTAGCCAGGTAGCATTAGCCTTTTACTGACTCATAAATGATGATGTTCAGGTAAAAAATGGTGTTCACACTGTAATCAGATGTGATGTGAGTGTAAATGATGGAACGTTAATGTTTTATGTAGAAGACCAGTAGCATCAGACAGGGAGGAGCAGTGGAGCAAAGTGGAGGAGAGCCGAGTGGAGGAGCAGGAGAGAGATGAGAGTAGAGGAGGAGAAGCTAAAGGGGGGCTCAGGCCTCAGGATGGCACCTACATGGGCTGAAAGAAACTCAAGGCTCTACCACACTGATAATGAGGAGTGTCCATGAAGCTTTGTCAGTATTTCTGTTAAATAAATAAAAAAACAAAATAATAAATAAATTCAGTGTCTTTCCATTGTGAGAGCAGGGATCAATGATGCCCTGTACTCTGTCCTGGTAGGAATGATCTGAACCAGGCTGCAGGGGATCAGCTGCAGCCTGGATGCTGCTGATCCTCTCACAGAGCCTCAGAGCTCTTCTATAGAAACACAGAAAAATGAATTGTTCTGAGCCGGGGTCCAAACTTTGCCACTGATTCTACCGCCCCATCAAGAAATGATCATTTATTGTTTGTATTTTTATTGATTAGATTAGATTTCATTTTATATTTTAATTTTAAAAAGCCATTTTCAGCTGGCCATTCAATTAATAGGCTGTAAAAGTCAAATCGCCGCCACGACTCCTGGAGAGCCTGCTGGAAAACATCCTGGAGGAAACGCTGACCTTTTAGTTTTAATTGTTGTCCTGCTGCGTTGTGGGCTTCCTGCTTTTGTGTCGTCTGTCACAACTTTGTTAATCATTGATCTTCTTCTTATTATTATTATTATTATTGTTGTTGTTGCTACCGTATGAGTTGCATTATGGTGTCAGAGCCGGAGGTAGCAGCGTGTTTCTCAGTGACATCATACAACTGTTACACAATCTGTAAAGCGAGCGGCGTCCCTTTAACACAGCGTCTCAGAGCAACAGGTGATCAGTGGACGTTGAACCTTCATTCTATCAGCGAGCCTCTCCTCTTCCGACTGAACCAGACAGTGACTCCTCCTTCACCGAGAGTTTCAGACTAAATAAAACTCAGCTCCTCTTTGTGTCTTTACCGTCCACCAGCGAAATGGCCGCCGAGCAGGAAGACCAGCAGCAGCGTGAGGAGCATCTCGGGGTCGAGCTGGACGAGGATCAGTTCTGCTGCTCGGTGTGTCTGGAGCTTCTGAAGGAGCCGGTGACCATTTATTGCGGGCACAGCTACTGCAGAGGCTGTATCGAGGGTTGCTGGGATCAGGAGCAGGAGAAGGGGGAGTTCAGCTGCCCTCAGTGCAGAGAGACCTTCATCCCCAGACCGGTTCTGAGGAGGAACAACATGCTGGCTGAGGTGAGCTCAGAGTTACAGCAGAGACGTCTGGACCTGCACTCACACGTCACTGTCAATGTCAGAACACCTGAGAACTGCCTCCACACATTGAGCCCTAATGCACATTTGCTTTTGGTGGAGTATAAAATGACTGGACAGTAGTAGTGCAAGGTTGTTTTGTGTTGGTTTGTTAACAGAAAAGTTCACAAAATACAGTAAATAAAGCACCTTACAGGTCCAGTACAAGGTCAGGATACACAACATCCCCGTGAAGTGAGAGTCAGATGCTGTGGATGCCAGTATCGGCGACTGTTCTCTGATTTCTAGGTGGTGAAGACGCTGAAGAAGACAAGCACCAAAGCCGACCGTCCTCCTCAGGCCTGCGGCGGCCCAGCAGACGTTTTCTGTGACTTCTGCAGCGGAACCAGCCGAACCAGAGCCGCCATGTCCTGCCTGACGTGCTTGGCGTCTTACTGTGCAGCCCACCTGCAGCCTCACTACAGCGTGCCCGTGTTGAAGAAGCACCAGCTGGTCTCGGCTACAGTCCCGCTGCAGGACAAGATGTGCGCCGAACACAACAAGCTGATGGAGTTCTGCTGTGAGACGGACAAGCAGCTCGTTTGCTCCATGTGCACGCTGACGAAGCACAAGTGGCACAAATTTGTCTCCGTTTCAGCACTAAAGGATAAAACCAAGGTGGGAGAGGCTACAGTGCAGCACATTCACTGCATTTTCTTATCTCTTCCTGCCTCGTTTCACAAGATTTAACCTTTAAAATCTTCCAGAACCATCTGGATTCGAGTCAAAAGAAAGTCCAGAAGGAAGTCCAGCAGAGGGAGGAGGAGCTGCAGGAGCTGAGCCGAGCTGAGGAGAGTGTCAAGGTTTGGAAAAGCAATAGTTTTGATCTTTAGCGGCTGGAGTGGAGCATTTCAGATTTACGATGTCGTACGGTTTCAGTTTCCCTTCTTGGGAAACGTGACGAGAACATTTTCCTCCAGCTGATGGCAGCAGAAACAACTAATGAACAGCACAGAGGGAACGTTCCCGTTGGGAACAATGTACAGTTATTAAATATATTTTAAATTCTAGATAACTAGAGAGAGAAAATAGTTCTAATTTATGTTACCCATAAAAAAGAAACCAAACTGTTTATTTTTCTAAATGGTAATTCATTATTTTTTAACATTTGACTGTAAAGTTGTTTAGTTTAGTTTAGTTTAGTTTTTACTCTTTTTAAATCAGCAATAAATATTATTTTCCAGAAACCTGCTTTTGTTAGAAAGAAGAAGACATGTGTATAATGAGGATTGGGTTTTTTTCCCAGCAGGTTATTTACAATGTGTGACCGTTTGACTGTATTTAAATTGGTGAAAAACATAATTATTTTACAGATACTTGAGATTATTTTCACAGTTTTTATAGCACAGTATTCAGTCGTTTATTTTATTATTTTTGTTTGTTTTTGTTTTTTGCTGCCAGATTTTCTTTTTTTTTAAATTTATTTATATTTTTCCCTTTTTTAAAAAAAAAATACAATGAACAGTTATACACTGGTCCATGTTTGTATGTTGTGATTTTCTTATTTTATTTTTATTTATGTATCTATTTTTTTTAGGTCTCTACGTACACTTCAACAGAATATCAGGCTCTCCAGCAGCTAAATACTCAACACATAATAAATATTGTACAGATGTATGTATGTATTTATTTATTTATTTATTTGCCTTTTTAGCTAAAATCAATCAATTATATTTTTTTAAAAACAGTCAAAACTGGCATCATTTACCTGAACATTGCTGCCTGTCTAATGTTTCACTGGATAAATATTATTCATTATAAACTGTGGTTTAAAATGCAATAAAGTTTTAGGAAATTCCTTTTATTTGGTGGTTAAAGGTCAAAGGTCAGGACCAGCTTGTTAACAGTGAGGTTTACTCGTGTAGTTCTTTTATTTTTCAGCTAAATAACAAACAGCTTTTAACTGTGAAGCGCCCGACGTGTCCCACCAGAGCCGTGCTCAGGCTTCGCTGCAGGACTGTGACCAGATCTTTGGCCAGCTGATCTGCTCCATGCAGCAGAGGTGCAGCGAGGTGAAGCGGCTGGTGTCGGCGCAGGAGAAAGCCGCCGTCGGTCGGGCCGAGGAGCTGAAGCTGCAGCTGGAGGAGGAGATCAGCCGGCTGAGGAGGAGGGACGCCGAACTGGAGCAGCTGTCGCACACCGATGACCACGTCTACGTGATGCAGGTGCCAGACGCCGCTCAGACTGGAAGATGTTTGGTTTTCATCTTTAATGCAGTAAATGTCTGCCAGTGTTTCCCTACAGGAGCCTCATGAGCTTGGTGGCTGAGAACGGTTCCATCTACTGGCCTAAACAGACATAGCATTAGAAATGATATGTAAAACTCCACACCTTAACAAGCAACGTATTCTTCTAAACAGGATCCTCAGCGGTTGTGTTTGTTCCCAGTTTTTGCCGTTTTCTTACACTTTGCCAACATTTCCTCTGATTTGTCCAGGTTCTCTCCACGTCCTGCGACTCTCCTGAGTTTAAACCAGCTGCTGCTGCTCCTCTGCGCTCCTTCCACGACGTGACTGACTGTGTGTCTGAGCTGAGAGACGAGCTGGAGGTCGTGCTGAAGGACGCGTGGCCTCGAATCGCAACCACAGGTAACAAATGGAAACATTCCCAGAAGTAGATCAAACACATTCAAACCTGTGCAGTATGAAAATAGAGGAATCTGCAATGTCATCGTTTCTCAACATACAGACGTGAGCAATATTGTTAGTTTTCCACATTGGCAGGAATCTGTGCAACATCTGAATTTCCACAGATGGAAGAATGTCCACAGTGTTTCACTGCTTATGTGTATTTCTTGCTTTACTTTTCCAGTGTTGTTTGTATGTTTTTGGCACTTCCCCGTGCTCACTGCAAACTTCCTTCCTCCATTAGTAAAGGCTTATCTTACGAGGTGTGTCAGAAAAGTTTCAGGATATATTTCGAATCCAAGCTTCCAGTTTTTCCTTCCAAGTCACCCCCCTGGATACTAACACACTCTCCCAGCCTTCTCTGCCTTCACGCTGCCATGCACTCCTGGAAGGATTCTTCCGGGTTCTTCTGCAGCTCCGTCGTCACGGCCATCTTGATGTCGTTCACGTCTTCTAAACGGGTCTCCTTGATGACCCCTTTGAGCTTGGGGAAGGGGAAGAAAACCCCACGGAGTCAGGTGGGGTGAGTAGGGAGGTTGCTCCAGCACGGAGATGTTCTTCTCAGCCAGGAACTGTGGGATGCTCAGGGCGTTGTCATGGTGAAACAGCCACAACTGGTCCTGCCACAGTTCTCTCCTCTTCTCTGAATGAAGCAAACGCTGCAGGATCTCTGTGTAGACGTGCTGGTTGATCGTCTGAAGGGGAAACTCGTAGTTTGTAGTTTAGGTTTGAAATATATTTTTTGTGACACCAGTCCTGGGACTTTTTTGACACACCTCGTATCTTTAAAAAAAAAATAATAATAAAAACATGGGATGATGTTTTGCTTTCATTCGTTTCATTCATTTAAAAACCAGCCTTCTTCTCTCTCACAGTCTCGTATGTGGACTTCTCACTGCCGCCAGCACCCAAATCCAGGGAGGAGTTTTTACGCTGTAAGAACTTCATATGAACATATTTAATAACTACCATCTAGGATTGGGTTTATTGCTCAGACTCACTGTGTTTTCCTGGCAGACTGCCGTCCCCTCACACTGGACGTGACCTCCAGCTACCCCTACCTCCACCTGATTCAGGACAACCTCCGGATGAGGCCTTCGCCCAGCTCCTACTCCGCTCATCCAGACAGGTTCACTAAGGTTCCCCAGGTGCTGTGCAGAGAGGGTTTGTCTGAGCGATGCTACTGGGAGCTGGAGTGGCACGCTCGCACTCTGTCTGCAGCAGTGGCCTACAAAGACATCAGCCGGACCTCAGACCAGTCCCAGTTTGGCAGAAACGACAAGTCGTGGAGTTTAGAGTGCACCGCGGACGGATACTTGTTCCGTCACAATAACATAGAAAAGAAAGTGTCAGGGCCTCCGTCCTGCAGGGTCGGAGTCTACCTGGATTACAAAGCGGGCGCTCTGAGCTTTTATCACGTCAATGAATCGATGGTTCTCATCCACCAAGTCCTGGACACGTTCACCCAGCCTCTTCACCCGGGGGTGGGTCTGAACTATGAATGGTATGATGTTGGAGTATTTGCACAGCTGGTCAAGTTATGGTAGTCTGAGTAAGTGTGTGTGTGTGTGTGTGTGTTTGAGGGGATTTTTTCAGTGTTGCAACAACTATTTCTACTGATAAAAATGTTCTAAACCATCCTGGAAGTCCCCGAGACATCAGGAGACATATCATGGACGGGAAGGTGGAAGAAAACCTTTTTGCATACAGCAACTTCTAAATGAACATAATGTGAAATCTGCAAGTTAGTGCACAAACTGATCCTTCTAATTTCTTTCTAGTAACTCCCGTCGTTACTCCAGTGAGGCTTGATAATGGCCTGACATTAGAAACCTGATATCAGTGAGTTTCTGCAGATCCCACTTCATCCTGGATGAAATGAATCCGTGCAATCCCGAACTTGTTTTTTAAAAAAAAGAAGCGTTGTTTGTTTTAGTTGGTGGTTGATTACGATCAAGAGGGTTTTCATCGCCTACGAGGGAAAAAAAGTACTTGCAAGTTACTGCAAGTGCAAAATCCCTGTTGCGGTTTTGTTTTGTGTGTGGAAATTTTGCTTGGATGATAGACAAACCTGCTTACAAAACATGACAATTTGCTGCTGATTGTCTCCTTTTACTGCTTTTTTGATTGTGCATAAACAAAGGTTGACGGGGCCGAGGTCTTTGTTTGACTGACGGCTGATTTTACTCATTTGAGAATGCCTTTGACATGTTTTCACTGCAGATGTCGCTGTAGTACCTTAAATATCGGTTGCACTTTAGAAAATAAATATAATTGCATTGTCCATATGGAATATCCCATCTGCTTTGTTGTCATAGTTACCACGTCCACGTAGCGAGAGGCTGCTGTGTCGAGGTTTGGTTTCCACCCAAAGCCCAAAGACATGCAGGTTGGGTGAACTGCGGTCGTCTCTCCGAGTGTTAAACAAATCAAAACACTGGCAACCTGCCCAGGTACCAAGCAGCCTTTCATCCAGTATGGACCAGTGAGTCTTCATGCTCTGTTGCTAAACGATGGCATCAAATCAGGACCATGTAGCAAAGAACCTAATGAAACTTGACATGCATCCATCAGACCATGAGAGACACACGGGTTTGTGTGTGAACTTTAAAGGTTTAGTTCAGAGTCTAAAGTTATTCAAGAAAGTCGATGAACACCATCTGACTGGAATTTTAGATTTTGTCAAGCCAGCTAACGAAAAGAAAGCCCGACTCGGTCAAACTTGCTCCCTGGTGCAGCTCTCAGGTCTGAGATTTTTTATTGTCCTTTAAATCTGTATTGTGACCTCTGTCTCCCCCTTCTGGCAGCCAGAGAAACGACACAAACCCAGCCTCGATTCTTCTGGAGACAAACTGATCTTCTGGTGCAACGCCGTGCAAATGTCGTCACAGACACTTGATAAAAAAACTGCGAAATGTGATTAATCAGCGATGTGTCAACATTAGCTGGAATGTAACAGATGTTGGTTTCCACGTAAAAGTCCTGCACTCCAGCTCTCAGCCCTGCACGCAATGTTCTTTTTTGCGTGACACACTGAATGCACAGAGGTACTTTAAAGGGCTTTACATGATCAGATGTATGCCTAAGTCTGGTGCAAGACTGTTTTTTTTCTAGTTTGAGCGGAAATGAATACTTGCGACAACAGTGTGCTTACAACAGTTGAGAGAAGTTTTCTTAGTTTGACCTGAAGCCTCAACCTCAGCCCCATCCAGCACTGTGGGGATGAGCTGAAGCATCGACTGTGATCCATCCAGCAGCTCACTGATGCTGAATAGTGAAAGATCTCTGCAGCCAGGAGACAAAATCTTGAAATCTTGGACAGATCCTGAATCCACAAGAGTGGAGGAGCAGCAGATTCTTCCCCATTATTTCCTAAGAACATTTAGTAGAAGTAGTTTTAAGGGGGGCTGCAAGGTGGCGCAGTTGGTAGCACTGATGCCTCGCAGCAAGAAGGTCGCCGGTTCGCGTCCCGGAATCTTTCTGCGTGGAGTTTGCATGTTCTCCCCATGCAGCGTGGGTTCTCTCTGGGTTCTCCGGCTTCCTCCCACAAAAACATGTTAAGGTTAATTGGTGATTCTAAATTCACATGTGAATGTGAGTGTGCTTGGTTGTCTGTCTCTAAGTGTGGCCCTGCGATGGACTGGCGACCTGTCCAGGGTGTCCCCTGCCTTCACCCTAAGTCGGCTGGGATAGGCTCCAGCCCCCCCGCGACCCTAATGAGGATTAAGCGGTGTATAGAAAATGGATGGATGGATAGTTTTAAGGGATCTGCCTCTGAACTATCAACTGCTACGTGAATAGAAGAGAGTTTGTGGTTGCATAAAGGATATGAGTGGCAGTAGTTGAGGGAGTATTCACATTCTGTACTTAAATCAAACTACTAACACCACGCTGCAGAAGCACTCTGTTACAGTCCCACACTGAAAACGTTGCTCTCACAAATAAGCTCTTAAAGTATTAGAGCTAAAAGCAGTCAGTGCAGATTATTGTCCCCTGTGGCTGATTCCATTTTATGATATCATTAGATTATTATTACTCATAAAAACAGGATCTCCTTGTTGTCGCTGTTTGAGGTGGAGCTCATTTTGAACTGAAAATAGCAAGAAACGCTGTCACAAGGGCTCCAAAAGATCAGAATGTTGCCTTCTGTCAGCTGACTAATTCATTAATCAGCTTATTAATTCAGCTGCAAAAATCTCACTAACAAGCTGTCAGATGAATGCAGTGAAGTTGTATTTTCTTTGAGAGGTAACGTAAGTAGACGCAGCTCAAATTCCCACTACAGTACTTGAGTAAATAGACTTCCACGCCTGGCTATAGGGTTTTCCTGCAGTGCTGTGGGTGAGCTAACGCTTTAAGTCGACGACATACATTCCTGTTTGCTCGACGTGTGAGGATGTTGACAGAGTGCCAGGGCAGAGGCAGGCCAGGTCATAGGGACACACCTTCAGCGTTCACTCCACTGCATGTTACAGCAAGCATGACAAATCAATGGAGAGGCAGAGAGGGAAGGAGGGAGTGGATGAAGTGGAAAAACGTGGGCAGAAGAAACCGTAAAACCAAGAGGAGGAAAATATAACATCTACACCAGAGTCAGGTTTCTTTTCCAGCTCCGGGTGTCCTCTTCCCCCCCAGTGTTGTGACAGCGTTGATGCCTTGGTGAGTCTCATTTTTCTTGTCTTTGAGTTGTGCATGTGTTCTGGTTTCTGTCATAATGCTGCACTCGCAAAAAAAAAAGAAAGAAAAGAAATTCCTTGGAGCAAGTGTAGTTATGAAGCAGAAAGAAGGACGTTTCATTTTGTGGAGTGTCAGGACTCTTTTTTTTCTCTCTTTTTTGACTTGTTTTTGTTGGATTACTGTCCAGTTTACATGATTACTGTTTGAATATGAGCAGATCAGGTGGAGCTGAACCTGTGCCTGTGTGCTGTGTAGTTTCTGTATGAATGGCTTCTGGTAGTTCGCACAACAGGTGTGATTTTGTAAGCATGCGTGTGAGTCACACGCCACACAAACACACCTTTTGAGTCGGTCCAGTTTTATCGTCTTAACTTTTAACAGGAAGCTCTGTCCAAATAGTAGTAAAAATCAAAGAAGTACGGATAAAGAGAGCACATTTTGTCTGTTGTAGTGAACAAACCGAAACAAGCGGACGAAAAAAGCAACAAGAAGAACAGGAAAGACTTAACGTGACAGTAACGTCAACCACCTGGTAATGGTTGGTTTAGAGTCACTGTTGCACAATAAAAAAGGTGTTTTTTGAGTCACTGTGTATGTGGCTTGACCGGCTTTTTGTAAACACTCGCCATGTGCCCATATTTTCTTCTTCAACTGGCAAAAAGAAAGGTTGACTTCTCTGTAACATCATTATGACAGAATTAAAACGTCAAATCTACACGTTGACTTTGGATTCTGAATGTGCTTCCATTCAGAAATCATAGAAGTGCATGTTTTTCCATGCTTCTGACTACTTTTTTATTTTTATTTTTTTTAAACCACTTCGATCAATATTTATTATTTTAAATGTACTGGCACATTTAGACGCACAAAAACCAACAAATGCAACCTGTCAAACAGCTTAGAGTAAGATTTTCTTCTAAAAATTTCTCTACCAGCTTCTTCATCAACTTTACATGCAACACATAATAAATGCTTCCTCTTTAACCCACACTCTGCTGTATCTATACTGTACATGCGATGGGAGAGAAACGTCCCCTAAATGCAACAAAAAAGGCGCACAATCCCTCCAACCTGCTCTGTTTGGTGTGCACTCGCTCACCACGAACAGCACGTTACACACTGATTTATCCTGTAATAATCCATAATTGCAGCACAGATTGCTGGGAAATCTCAAGCGAGTTTGTTTTGCAAATGTGGGTGTGAGTATTTGGCTATATGCTGCTTTGTCGGCGTGACAGCAGCGTAAAGGGCGTGCTCTTATATCAATGTTCCAGATGTGGAGAACAAGCGACGGCATGCCCACCTTTTTAACAGCTTTTTTTTTTTTTTTTTTTTAGCAACATGGCGTGCATAAATATGTCTCCTGGCAGGAGCCTATAGGATGAATACAGCAGCAGTTTCTGTTGCTTGCTGACACCTAACTCAGATTCCTGAATCTTCCTCTTCCTACATGCTTATTTTGGCTTTCAGGGAGTTACAGAGAGTGTAAAAGTCCTGAACCATGATTTATCATATCATATCCCATAAAACAATCTAAACCAACAATGTTAGTCCCAAAATCTTTACATTTTCTAATTTCCCACCTCATCTGTAGCAGCCAATCACGGCTGTTTGAGGCTATAAGAGATAAATCTGTTTTTGTGGAATTCCCGCCGAGTAAACTTTTGAAATCCCAACTTTGCAAGATGTCAATACAGAAGTGGCTTTTATGGGATTTGCTGGATATTAAGAAAAGCATAGAATATAACCAGCCTTTAAACACTTGCTCTGGCTTGCATAAAATACTCCTACCAGTTTATAGAACACTTTGGAGACATGTCAATATAAATCCAGAAGGTCCTGATTGTTAGGAGGCAGCCAGACGGTGTAATCTGTCTGAGCTTAAACAGCCTCTATTATTCTTTTTGGATTTGTCCTTTAATGTGGTATGAAGCTTTTCATGTAAAAGGTTTGTGAACACACAAAACCCAAAGCATCAAAGCGACTTTTTGTCTCCCACAGACAACGCCGCTCTTTACCTGCCTGAAAAGCCTCATTTGAAGTCCACGTCTTTCTTCTGTTACTTATTTACATCGTCATGGGACACATTCGCCTGCCCTTGCGGATAGTTTTTTCATATCTATTTCCTCACTGAGGCTGTTTCTGTCTATGCTCGTAATACATAACCTGCATTTTGTCACAAACATTGCCCCGGCTGACCAATCAGAGCAGTCTGGGCTTTACGTTAATGGTGTCTTAAAGAGACGTGCACCAAAAGGAAGTGTTTCAGACAGAAGTTTAGAAGAGCTGCTGCAGCAATGATTAGAAAGAACGATGTGTTTTGCAAGCATTAGAACAATATTCTATTAAACACCCCCCAAAATCAAATAAGAAAGCTGTAAATGTGCATAGTTTGGGCTCTTTGAAGTGCATTTGTGCTGCACAGAAACTTCCTGATGCAAGCACGTCAACATTTTAATGACATTGTTCACTTTGCTTTCGAGTAACTCGTTGCACTGCGGGTGACGCGGTGCACGACACGGTCACATGTGTTGACACATTATGCCAACATGTGTCTGTTGATTACCTCATTCTGAAGCCACGGGCATCGATCTGCTGATATAACAGCTTCCACGCTTCTGGGCCAACTTTCCACGAGACTTATATATGAAAGAGGCATTAAAATATATATAAATATCCTAGTTTTTCAAAAATGGGTTAATTCTACGAGTACATTTGCCACCGGCCTGTAGTCTGTGCCAATCTGTTATTTTTTCTTTTAATTATTTGAATGCAAAATCTCAATCTGTGGAGTTATTAACTGTCAGATGAAGGCGGTTGAAGCACCAAATTTCCCTCCTAAATGTGTAGATGTTCATTTTCCAAGTGGTTGCTCATGTAATTCCCATGTACTAATTTTTGTCGTGTTTTATTTCATGTCATTCGACTTTTTTTCTACTGACTGCACATCTAAATATCCACATTTCTTCCTCCGCTTTTGTGTTGTGATGGTGCTACAAACGATCTTGGCTCATCCAGCCTTAAAGAGAAAGACAGCGCTGATAAACCTCAGGCTGAATCATTACTCAAATACCGACACCAACACAGGGATTGTTGCTCTTCACTCATGTCTGGTCTCGTCCGTCAGGAATTAAGGATCCCCGTTAAAACCTGTTACACTTGCGCCACACTCCCACGTTTTCCTGCATCGAATTCATACTTGTCAAACTGATGCCAGTGACAGATAAAAAGCGAGGCCCTCTTATTAGTTCTGTCGGTCCTAATAAGGAAGGTTTTATTGCACTTGTTCAAATCTTGTCAGTGTAAATCATTTAATGTTATTCTCTCTTTGGCAGGTAACACAAAATGGCCCAGGGAAACTGCTCCACATTCCAAAATGCAGGAAATGAGACCATTGTGGATAACAAAACCGCCACCACTATGGGTGCCCTCATCCTCACCCTCGTCTTTCTCTTGGGCTTCCCCGGAAACCTCTTCATCATCTGGAGCATCCTCGCAAGAGCCCGAAAGCACTCCGTCACCACCCTCCTCATCCTCAACCTGGCCATCGCAGACGGCTCCCTGATGGCTCTCACGCCGTTCTTCATCGTCTACCTGGTCATGAAGAACTGGGCGTTTGGGAACATCATGTGCAAGATCCTCTTCTACCTGTGCCTGGCCAACATGTACGCCTCCATCCAGCTCATCATGCTGATGAGCGTCTACAGGCTGGTGGCCGTGCTGTGGCCGCGGCGGATCAGCGTCATCACCGGCCGGAGGACTGTGATGCGGCTGCTGGCCGTGGTGTGGGCGCTGGTCATGGTCGCCTCGGTTCCTGCACTTATCTTCAGAGAAGTGAGGCGCAAGGGGCCCGTCTCGGTGTGCGATTCATTCCACAATAAATGCAGTGATGTGAGTCAACGAGAACCTTAACTCGATGCCATCGTACACTCTGCAATCTTTTTGAGTTATGACAACTTCTAATGAAATTATGTTGAACCAACCGATGAGATTGAGTTGAAAGAATGAGCTGTTCCTCTACAAGCAACAGTATGTTTAATTACTTATGTGTTAAGATAAGTCATGTTAAGATAGAGGAAGAGACTTAAAAACCTGAAGTCAAGGTGAAGAAAAACATTACTGAGCGTTATTAAGCCAATTTCATTAAGTGACCTCAGCTTGAATTTAGATTTAAATCAACTGAAGCAGAAAGTTGTGTTGCAACTAATCAAAAATATGTTTGCAGCTTCATATGAATTGGTAAATTAAATTTAAATGTAAAAAATAAATAAATCTTGCAACCATGCATTTCATTAAGTCATAGGAATAGGACCACTGAATTACTTTTTTTATAGAGGAGTGACCTTAAAAACCTGAAACTAATGTGAAAAAAAATGAAGTTATGAAGCCATTTTCATTAAGTTACCTCAACTTAAGTTTAGATTTAGATCAATGAAAGCAGAAACTAGTATTTTTATGTCAACACAACTCGTGTATGCAATGTTTACAATTTAAAAGTTTGTATAAATCAATAAATTTGAGTTTTTGGGGGGTTTTTTTGTCTTCCAACCATGCATTTAATTAAGTTGTAGGAACTGGTCCCTTGAACTGCTTCTTGAACTACTTGCACTAAGAGTTAGTCCAATCTCCAACAACCACAGTGCAAAATGTGTTATTTCACAATAAAGGCTGAAAAATTGTGAAACTTGAACCTTTACTTGGGAGCGATTCTTAGGGCCTGAGTCACCAGCAATGTAGAAAACAACTGGAGCTTTATGTTGAGCCCTTGCATGGGTGTACTTTAGGCCAAACAACGATCTTAATAAGTCAGACGAGTTGTTTTGTGATTAAGCGCATCCAAGTAATTTTGTAGCATTAAAAAGAAGCAAAAAGTGAAAACGGGGACGAAAAGTAAAAGTTAACAGTGACTGAAAACGCAACAAAACAATGACCCACAAAGAACTCACAACCAAAAGGCCAGAAAACAGTGACTGAAAACAAAAGTGAACCATCAAATATGTTTTCCTGAACATGACTAAACAGTATTGGTAAGTTCTGATGTGTAAACAAAAGCAAAAACAATGAAACAGCGACTGAAAACGAAAGTCTACAGTGAGTGAAAAACACAACAAAGCAATGGTGTAGGAAGTGTCGTGGTACAGCCCTGCAGCCTCCTTATGCAGACATTGTTAGTCTTTTTTTGTGTAAAGTGAAAGAAACTTGTAAGTCATGACGTGATTAATCACTTCACATGGATGCAATATGGATGAATAATTGTCGGCATTTAACAGTTTTACAGACTTTATTGTGAAACTAGTATGTTTTTTAGCTGTTGCTTTTACATATTTTAGTGTGAGACTGCATTGCTCGAGGAATCGATAGAATTTTCTGAATCATACATTAACTAGATTTTTGTTGGGAACATTAGAGTTTCAAGTGTGAACTCAGCAACGTGTTTTTTTTTTTTGTATTTTCCACTAATTTTTTTCCTCCCGTCTTGTGTCCTCTGCACAGGTGGTCCTTCAGTACATGCTGGAGCTCGTGTTGGGCTTTTTAATTCCCTACGGGGTCATCGTGGTCAGCTACATTTGCATCCTCCGGCGTATCCGTCGCACCAAGTTCAACCGTCGCATCCGTAGCGAGAAGCTCATCCTGGCCATCGTGCTGACCTTCTGCATCTTCTGGCTGCCCTACCACGTCGTCAACATGGTGCAAGTACGTCCTGCTGCTACACAACATGCCTGATTCCCATCTAGTGTACAGGATTTCTAGAATTATTTAAATGAAATGAAACTGTTAACAAAGAAATTCTGTGTTGTTCTCAGGTTACCTGGGCTTTGTGTCCAGATGGTGCAGTCAAAGACAAGTAAGTGACACATTTGCATGAATCTCATTTGTACAGCTGATGTTAAAATCCAAACAGGAGGCAGTAATCTGGGTTATTATCCTTCATGGTGTACAGTTGGAGGAAATGAGTCGGGTACAGTGTTGCTGGAGTCAGAATTAGCATCACTTCATCAGCATTTTGTTCTATGGAGCAAGAGCCAGGAGGAGATTAGTGCAGCACCCTGTAAGCGAATGGAAACCACTCGCCTGACTTTCCAAAATAAAATACCTCGACGTCAAAGTTGTACGCATGATCGGCTGTCCGCGCTTTTAAATATTTACAATATTGTTGAAACAGAACACTCGCAAATTGGCAAGATAAGCAAATACAGGAGCTCCATATAAAAGACATTCATGGGTGGATTTTTCATTTTTTGGAAGTGAAAGATTTGTTTTTCCGATTCACTATCACAGAAGCTTACATCAAGAGGAGCTAATGGAGATTGGAGAAATTTGTAAATAATGGTTTTGTAGTGTATATATATTACTCATTTAATTGTTTTTAGCTTTAATAGCCATTTTAATAGTAATCAAAGTGTGATATTCTGTTCCTATAAATGTTTTGTTTGTTGTGTGCCGAAGCATGTTGGTGAAGTAAAGACGATTCTTCCAATTAGTCAACTAGTGACGCAGGGTCGTTGCTGTTGTTGTTTTTTGGTTGGCATTCAAAGATAACAAAATGCAGTTATGAGCACCTCTGCAGATCCCTAAACGTATGTTGCGGTTTCATTTATTAGTGGACAAAAGCTCGACACAGTAACTTCTCGATCTTGTGGATGCAGAATGGAAGTTGTTAACAGGTGGACAAAGTGTTGTTCAGTTCAAACAGAGCCGCAGCATCCAGTGTGTTCATTGAAATGCCCCTTTCAATTATTTTTTACCATGTCAACATCTCCATATGGTGTTTTTTTTGTATGCTAGAAGATAATGAGTGAAGTAAGCAGTCCATGTTGTGTCCAAGTATTTGACCGTCTCAAACATGCAGATTTAGACTTCTGGGATTTTGGACATGTAACAAACCTTAGGAACCAATCCTGTGCTTGTAGCGTTCACAGAGCTGCACGTTCACAAAAAAGCAGTGGTGTAGAGTTGCATCTAAGCCATTTTAAGGCAGGAAAGGATTATTTTCATGGAAACAACTTCAAATATGTAATTTTAATTCACAGAGGTGTGTTTCTCTGGGTTACTGGAGATTGGTAGGTGTATTTTTTAGATAGAATACGTTTAAATAAAGCTCAGCTAGCTGGTCTGAAAAACAAATCAACAGTCTATTTTGCAATCATGTATCCGTGATCTAAACACCTTCTCCCCTCTCCACCCATCAGACTGGCTGCAATATGGCACAGGAGTCGTGCCGTCACCTCCTCCTTAGCCTTCATGAGCAGCTGTGCCAACCCGGTGCTCTACTTCTTCGCCGGAAAGTCCTACATCCGACGAGAAGGACTGGCGTTCATGGCTCGCTTGTTCGAGGGCACGGGGCTGGACTCCGGCACCAGGAAGAGCCGGCAGAACAGCCAGAACAGCCGTGACAAAGACAAAGATGCAGGCGGCGTCATGCTAAAGGACAAGGAGCTGGACTCTGTCACCAACTCGAGCTCTAACATCAAGCCAGTGAAGAACGGTAAGTAGAGGACCCATGAGGCTCGAGGGTGGTGTGGTGTCTCCGGAACATTAAACCACTCAGGCCTTTAAATCTTTCCTCCGTCCAGTCACAAAAATTTTGACAAGAATTCCTGCACAGCTGATCCCTGCCCATCAAAATAAATAAAAAAAAAATCAGCTGCTGCATGAATCTTTCTTCAAAATGAGACTGTTACAAACTAAATAAATAAATAAATAAAATAATAATAATAATAAAAAAAAAAATCAGCTGCTGCATGAATCTTTCTTCAAAATGAGACTGTTACAAACTTGAAGGTGGATGTAACTTGCTGTAGGCCATCGGAGGCATCCTAAAGTGACGCTGTATCTGAGGTGATGCTCAAAACTCACAACGCAGCATCATGAGAACTGTGTATATGAGCTTGGCTTGGCTCCGAACATGAGGACAAACTGGAGTATTATCCAGGATGCAACTTGTTGCCTCAAAACTCCTGATAATACAACTTTAATCCCTCAAAGGAGGCGGTGCACTGTCTTGACTGTACATGTCTACTGAACTTTTTTGTTTTTTGTTTTTTTTTAGTCTCTCTAACATTTGTTCATTGTCAATTTGTTAATGCAATGTTTTATTTGTAAAAATGCCTGGTAGAAGTTTAGACAAATCCACTGTACAGTTACCGTTATAGAGATGAGTTGAGTTGACCTGAATAAGGTTGACATGCTATTGCTAACAATACTTACTATTAAAATGCACACGGATGTATTTCACAATAGTCTTTTTTTATTTATTTTAAAATATATGTTTATTTCTTGGATGTACGGATATTTTTGGCCACTTGGGGGCAGTAGAACAATTTGTATATTAACATATTAACGCCTTAATGTGGTTAAAACGTTAGCACACAATTAAGTCCAATAGTCACTCTAATTGTAGCTTTATTTTAGTCTAAAAAAGAACGTTTAAGAAGCATTTTGATCAATGGCAGCTTAATGCTCCACTCTATTATCAGCCAGCTGCCACTGCACAAAAACTTGGAAAAAAAAATGCAAGTTTTTAAAAAAAATTATTTTGTTTTAGCAAAAACCTTGATTTTATTTAGTGCATATCTCAGGGTTTTTTTAAAGGTCAAATACTAAGCCAGGATTTAGCGTCTATATATGACGAGTAAGGAGTGAGGATGGGTTGAAATATGGTGAACAGTTATAACAGCAGATGATATTTAGACTTAAATTTGACTTTTAATGTACACTGTGTCTGGAGCAAGTCAGCGTTTGTGGTACGATAAAATATAAGATCCATGTATGAAGACATCTGGAGTATATCAGGAGTATCTCTTGCTTAGATGTGTATGGTGGAATATGGAGTGCAAATATACACTAAGTGACATTTTACATTTGATATTTAACCATATACTATACACAGAGCATGTTAATGGCGTTTATATTTGGTCCGCACAATGTCTGAGTGCATCAAGTGTTTAAGTCACACAATCTAAATGTGACCACATGACACATTTGGCCTAAAATACAGATCACATCAAACAAATATGATATAATATGAAGTACTTCCATATCTATGGCTCAGATTGGGCAATCTGCACCTACTTGGTGGCCAGAAGTTGCTCAACATGCATTCTGATCACTGATAAACAGAAAGGCACACAGATTACGTAGGAAACTTCTTGCGGTTTTGTGATAAAGTGGATGTAAAATCAGCTGGTGCACAAGAGTGAAATGAAGTTTTCTACACTTCTACAATTTCATTTAGCAGAAGTTTTTATCCAAAGCGACGTACATCTGAGAGCAAATACAACACAAGCAAGGATGTAGTCAGGAGAAAACAATCTAGATAAGTGCCATAGAACAAGTTCAAGTGTGATAAGGCATCAAGGGATTCTTTGCTAGCAAGCCAACTTTTGAAAAAAGTCGAGATGGTTGGTGTACTTTTCCAGTACTGAATATCTCTGCTTTGCCTTAGTTTCTTAGATTTTTTGCTTCACTGCTTCACTCTGTGGTCCATTTTGATGAACAGTTTTCTAAAAACGAGACCAATTTGCCCCAAATGTTTTATTTTGGACATTGGCCGGCTGTGGCTCAGGTGGTAGAGCGAGTTGGGAGGTCGGCGGTTCGATTCCGCCCTGCAACCTGTGCCATGGTCGTTGTGTCACTGGGGAAGACACGTCACCCACCTTGCCTGGTGTGAATTCGAATGAATGGATTGTTTGAGGTGGTGGTTGGAGGGGCCAGCCACACCTCTGTCAGTCTGCCCCAGGGCAGGAATGAATGTGTGTGAATGAATAATTGACAGTGTAAAGCGTCTTTGAGAGCCTAGAAAAGCGCTACATAAATCTGATCAATCATTAATTATTATTATTATCATGATACGGACGCAGCCAGAAAACCAATCATAATATTTCCTATTTGAAAATAAAATAACGCTGCGTTTGTTGGTTTGTATTTCAACAAATACACACTTTTTGATGAGATTGTTAAAAAGCAGCATGAGTCCACAGCTGGTGAGGTTTTGGATGATGCCAGTAGAGGTCAAAAACCTCCTGGCACCAGCCACATATTACCCATTTGATCCATTCTTAATATGAAAATGTTGATTTGTGCCGTTTTAAAACCCTAAACTGGAAAGTTTTTCAATCTAACAATACAAAATGAAGCAAAGAATGACATAAAACATGACGCATCACAAGTTTTTATGCAATTAGATACGTCCTGTCCCTCACAAGTGACTTGAGACAGCTGGGCGATGTGGAAAGAGGAATATCCTGTAAATGACTGCCAGAAAGAAAAAAAGAAAAAAGTCTGGTGCAAGAGACTAGACAATGTATGAGCTATGATTTAATATTCATGTATCGACAAGATCCTGACAGTTTACTGGAAAATATTCCCTCCCTCACTTATTCATCCTTGTGACGATAGCTTGAGCTCGTTCAATCCTGTTCTTCCACGGAAAGGACGCCATCAGTTTCTCAACAGTTTATGATTCTTCATAGCATCTGCAGCTAAAAAATGTGTCAAGAAGCTGCTGCAGGTCTGTGATTTTTAATCTGTCCAAATATGTCACATAATGCAGCAGCATCGGCTTCATTAGTCTTCTTTCTGGATGACTGCAGAGCAAACACTGCTCCACACGGGGCGGCAGGTGTTAAGTCAACATTTTTCACAAAACTGGTTTGCATTCCAGTGTCACCTAGTTTTTAATGCCAAAGCCTGCAACCTTAGAATACAATAGCAGAACGTAGTGAGTAGGAGGAACAACAGGCACTACGCAACTCAATGAGCACAACATGGCTTCCTGTCGCCAGTGGATTTCCCCTCACATGATCCTTCTTACTCAATATACTGTACATATATATTTGTTTTTCTCCACACACGCACACAGTCTTCAGAGTAGCTGAGGAGTTCAGACGAGGTGTTAGATAGATGGGATTTATTGCAGTGGATTTAACTTTGTGGCTTTAAGAGAGAGAGATCACCAGTCGAAGGTCAGTATGTGATATCATTCGGATCATTAAAAAGTTTGCGAAACTGAATTTCCACCAGAGATCACAGAGTTTCAAGAAACACTTGCATTTTTGGTCAAATGATTCTTAATATCTGTTAGAAAAGTAGCTGAAATGTCACCTTTTATTTTGAAAGTTATAACAATGATAAAGGTATGGCTGGTATTTCACTGCAGTTTGTGATCGTTGCTGTTTGAGCAGCTTTCTGTGAGATATGTGTGTTTGGACATTAGAAGATTAACAGTTTGACAGAAATATTAATGAGGAAAATGTAAGTTCTCTCTCAGATCTATTTGGAAAACTAAAAGATAGAGCAGATCTGTTTTGATGAAGTGGCAGAAAGAACATGTTATTTCAATATTTCAGGACAAAACTGCATCTGAATTTTAAGCTTTTCTTCTTCTTCTTCTTCTTCTTCTTGCAACTATTCTCTCTTTATACAAAAAAGTCAGGAATTATAATTAAACGAAAATTATTTGTTCTGCAGGTTGTGCAATTTGACATCAAGTTGACGAAATCATTTGTTTACTGCACTATGCAAGTAACACCATATAACCACCTGCACTTCCTCAGACAGCGTTTGATCTCGCTTCCTTCAGTTTGATGATTACAGATTACTCTGCTCTCCACCCTTCTCTTGAAATCTAGTGACACAAAAAAAAAATGTGGTGCTATATTTTGGCATTCACATCTCAATAACCTTAACCCAACATATCCTGTTTCCTGCCTTTCTCTTCCTTGAAAGGTTGCTTTTGTTGAATTCCTCTCAGCCTTCCTTGATGGAATCCGTTTTAAACAACACCACCGCCTCCACCCAGCCGGCGTCTTCTGCCCCCTTTCTCCCTGTCTCAGCCAAGATCGGCATCGCCATCCTGACCCTGGCCTTTGTTCTGGGCTTCCCCGGCAATCTGTTTGTGGTTTGGTCGGTGTTCTGCCGGGTGAAGAAGCGCTCGGTGACGTGCTTGTTGGTGCTGAATCTGGCCGTGGCGGATGCCTTCGTGCTGCTCAGTGCCCCTTTGTTCCTGCGGTACCTGGCTGGAGGCCGGGGCTGGGAGTTTGGCTCGGCAGCATGCAAGCTGGTGCACTACTTGTCCAACGTGAACATGTACGTGTCCATCTACCTGATCTGTCTGATGAGCATGGACCGCTGGCTGGCCGTCACGAGGCCTTTTCTGTCCCAGAGGATGAGAACCAAGCGCTCACTGCTGGGTCTGCTGCTGCTGATCTGGGTGTTGTCGTTCATCCTGGCGTTGCCGATGCCTTTCTACCGCAGGTGAGACCAAAAGATGACTTTGCATCTTTAAGTTTCTTGTATTTTAAAGACTGCTGCAAAGCAAGTTGGCACCTGAGAAACAACAAAGCCCCTGTTTTCTGTGTGTGGAGGGTTTGGTTTCTCATAAAGTATCTGTGTGCATTCAGTGTTGACCCATGGAGCAGCTTGTTTTTTTTTGCTTGTTTTTTTTAGGTACTTTGTAGATAAACTTGGTACAAACGGTATGGAGGTTTATTAACAACGAAAGTATCAGAAGATTAAAGGCATCAGATGTCATTAAATGAATCATAACTGCACTGAAACTTTTGAATAAACTCGAAATCTACATAACACATGCAGTTTTTTACTTGTAATTTTAGATAACAAGCCTGCATTAGAGCGTGATCTCACATGGCTGCTGTAGACTTCAAATTTCAATTAATAAAGTAAAAAGTTATGGAGTGAACTGTTAAATAGATCAGACTAGACATAACCCACTTAAGTTTCTGCCCTTGTTTGCAAAATCATTTCTGTATACTTACTGTCATCCATTTCATTTTTATTTCCTCAGTGGTTGCTTCATAGTTTTGTCACAAACCTAGACTGTGTCCCAGGATGGAGTATCTACTGACGCATTCACTTTTTATTTGTGTTTGTTTCTCTCTGCTTCACTGACAGTAATTTGAAGAAAGGCCAAAACACCACTGTGAGCGACTGCATCCCTTACCACTGGGGTTCTGTGGGCCACAAGGTCTTCCAGTACGTGTTTGAGACCACCATGGGCTGCCTGGTGCCCTTCACCCTCATCAACACCTGCTACTCCTCCGTCATCTGCCGCCTGCAAAGTGCCAAGTTTCAGCGCCGAGGACAAGGCAGCCGTCTGATCCTGATCATCATCTGCGCCTTTGCAGCATTCTGGCTGCCCTATCACATTGTCAACGTCATAGAGGTGATTTTTTTTTAGTTTTATTAAGCTGTGTGTTGGCAGGATGAGACCTGAGGAGACTTACTGTGTTTGCATTGCAGTTCTGCGAACATTTCCAGTTGTTCTGGTTCTGTGCCAGTGTTTTTCATTCAAAGTCTTCATTCAAACAAATAAAATTCCCAATTCCAGTGTAGAAAAAGCAGGAGGTAAAACCAAATACAATTAATTAGTGAATGAAAACAGCACTTTCATTGATAAATAAGCTAGATAGTGAAACAATTATGGTGAGGATGAGATGGCTCTGCTATTGTTTATAGCGTCAGCCATCATAGAGCAGGTTATTTCAACAGCCTCAATGTTTTTGCCAGGCCTTCTTTAGGGAACCTTGTTTGTTCTTGACAACCATCTCACTGACCAATGTTTGAGTACTGGCTTTTATCTGAGAATTCTATACCCGTTCTCCCTCTTTCAGGTGGTCGGTCTTTTGCAGAACAGCGATTCAGTGCTCGCCGCTGCTCGCACTGCCCGTCCCAATGTCACAGCCTTTGCCTACTTCAGCAGCGCCGTCAATCCCATCCTGTACGTGTTCGCCGGCAGCTCCCACATCCGCCAGGCCGGGCTCAGCTTCATGGGCAAGCTGTTCGAGGCCACCAACTCGGAGAGCAGAACCACGTCGACCTTCACCCGCAGCAGCCGCAGCAGCCGCAGCAACTCTTCACCAGACGAGAGCTCCATCCTGCACACGCTGTCCATCAAACTGGGGAAACCTTTCAAAGGCAAGAACAAGGATAGGAGCAGCAGTGTGGCGGACAGAGAGGTCAACCAAGCTGAGCTCAAGACTCTGGCCAGCGTTGAACAGTTAGAGTAGCACCTGAGCTAGTGCGCATGGACTATATTTCAAGATCAATTAGACTGATTTTAGTTTTCATGTTTGAGCTTTGACTTTTGTTCAGCTTTATTACATTAAGACAAAGAAATGTTGCAGCCAGTCATAGAATGTCACTTAGTAAAGAGGATATCAGTCAAGTCAAATTGTGGAAATGGTGAGAGTGTTGGGAATGGCCGGAATAGTGGGGATGACGGAAAAAATGGCGGGAATGACGGGAATGGCCACCACCAACAGAGTATTTAAAGATGCAATTACAAAATGTAAATATATTCAATTGAATATGCAAGAGCTATAAAAACAGGGTTTGATTTCATTAAAAGGAAAAGACTATAAATGCATACATTAAATGGAAACAACTCCAGTTTTTTAGAAAAGGATCTTTGACAGATACAACCATACTCCAAAGTAATATCTTATTTATATCTACTTGGTGCACTGTTGGTCCACATATGGACAGTTTATTTAAGATTTGTTTGCTGAGATTTCTAGTTTTGACTTTTTATTACAAGCCTAAAATGCTGTCTGGCTTTGTGTAGCAGTGACTTTATTCACATTACAATGCAGCTATAATGAGATTTGATATATGTAGCAAATAAAGCTTAATATTATATAGTCTGCTGTTGTGTTTTTGTCACACATACACTTGAAAGACTAGCTCTCAAAAGGAAATGCCCTTTTCACTGATATGTGAAACGATACTGTCAGTTATGCAATGTTCAGAAGCGTGAGGCGAACATTGCATTCGAAGCATTTCACCAAAATGTCCTTCTTTCATTGGTTCTTGCATCAGTCTGTCCTCTATTACACAACATGCGACTGAAAAGGTTACATCACAGGATATTCTGTGCCACCAACCGTCCTGTGACGAATGACTTAAAAGGAGTGAAATGAAGGGAAAAAACTTAAACCAACTATGAGTCACATAAATTTCCACTTTTAATAACGTACAGAGACAGCGAAATGGCATCAAGAGCTCTTAGAGCGACAATGTTTAGAGCCGCTGAACTCCAGCCAAAAGAGTCAACGCTGTGAGAGCCAGAGATGTTTAACGAACTTCTATCAAGTTTCCATATATATATTTTAATTTTTTCCTGTTTATTTCTGAGAAAAGGGTGAAATGTTTTGGTGTTTCCTTGACCTCTGGTAAAAATAAAAGAGGTCATTTCAGATTTCAAATGATGGCGTTTATAGCATGTTTAATCTATAATTAATAGTCAGGTGATCATATGGACACTAGCGGTGCTTCCATATAATTGTCATTTGAATTTCTTGGAATGTTGCAAAAAAAATTACAAGAAAATAAGAAAATGCAGCTCAGGCTATTTTACATAAACTTCTTTGGATGGAATTGACATCAGTGCTTTAAGCCATGTGGTGATAAACGGCAGCAGAAGCTGGACACAAACTGGAAACCAAATCAGTTGTCACTAAAAACTATCAAAGAAAAGAAAGAAAGACACAGAGGGAGGTCTTACGGGACTTTGAACACGTGATAAAAGCTTCTCTGAGTACAAATAAATGAATAAATACTAAAACAAAATAATGTGTAGCAGTAAAAAGATGCCTTTTGGTCATACCAGATGATCAGTGTTATACAGGTTCACCTGTCAGGAGGCTGATCAGTGGGAAAAGGAGAAAAAATCCTTTATTTTTTGCTGATACAAGCAAGGTTAAAACCCACAAAGCTGATTTATAGGTCAGGTCCTGCAGATGTTTGTTCCTTTTTCAAACGGAAAAGGAAACACAAGAAGATAAAGAGGCAAATAACAGCCAGATAAGGAAGTCTTTAATGAGAGAACAGGAAAAAAAAGATTAAAGAGGATACAAAAAGCTGCAGTTCTTCAATTTTTCCTTTATCTAATATGCAAAGTGCAAACACAGGTTCTAGCTTCTTACTTCAATCACTGATGGCAGGAAACTATGACGCGTTAAATACCAGATAAATAGGACAAGCTGTTCTGCAAAGCAGAAAATTCATCATTGTGGGTTCTGTGACCTTGTTTGGCTTCATCTGACCTCAAGTGGTTGAATTCTAAAAATGAGTTCAAGTACTTAGAATTTCTTGAGCGATTGCACAAATAGATGTTACCTGATGCTGCATTGGCAGATCTTTGTATTTTTTTAACTTCACAAGAAAGTCAAAGGTAACAGCATCATACGGGCCATAAAGCTAAACCACTTTCTGAACCATGAAATGTTTTATTCAGGCTCTGATGCCATTTGTCCTGTTAGAAAGTGTATTTAGAGAGTTCACATGTTTTAACAGTAAAATAAAGAGTAGACTTAGCACACTGATCTGTGCAATAAAAAGGAACGGAAAAAGGGAAATAAACCCTTCTGAGCTCATACGATTATGATACAAGACAGTCACAGGGATTAATTTAAGCTCCTTGATTGCAGCATTTCCGAAATTTCCTGCAACAATGTCCATTTCTTTTCCTAAAATAGTAGTGTCGCGATTTAATGCTCATAAAGTATGAGGGCATTTGTAAAATACTTGCCAAAGCTAAAGCTGGGGGGCTGAAATATTCTTTGCTTTTAGATCCACTACATCCTACATTTACCAAAATGCAGCCAATTGCCCTCCTCAGGTTTGTAATGTAGATTTTCTCTCGTAAATGTTTGATTACCTTGGTGATCTCATCAAGAGGTGATGTCAACGCAGTGAGGTGACGTTATGTGCCCAGACGTATAAACTCCAATCAGAAGACATAAAACAGCTGCTTTCACCGTCTGAGTTCACCTCATGACATGTTCAGTGACCCTCATGTGTGCAGTCAGCGGAGTTCCCCTTTAAGGGAGGCCTGGCTACGGGTGAGAGTGAGCTAATAGTAAAGACATTTTGAAATGATGGCTTGGGGGTGGGGGAATTCCAGAATCATTTATCTTTTCACCCCCAGGCTGTTTTCTAAAACTCCCACCCGAAAAGTAACATCATTGTAAAGCCAAACTGAACAAACTGAGCTTCATCATTCTGTTGTGCAGAATGGTCTGACTGCACTTCATTATCGTTTGTATCTCTTTAAACCAATCACACTCATTTTGGGCAAGTCAAGCGATGACTGCAGATTGCTGTATGACAAAACCAGAGTAATGGGTTAGCGAGGTATGTTGAGCTTAAAGTCAGAGTTTTCAGTATCACAATGGTGGCTCTTTTTTTACCTGCTAGATCTCCATGGTTACTGATGCGGTAGAGCTAGATCTCCATGATAACTGATGCTGTAGAGTTAGATCTCCATGGTAACTGATGCTTTAGAATTAGATCTCCATGGTAACTGATGCTGTGGAGCTAGCCTAGTCCAGGTTATGTTCAAAGTTTCTTTTACCAAATCATTTCCTGACTATTATTTATGAGCAATACAGATTCTCAGCTGAGGGAATGTGTTTTATCTGCAAACATGCCGAGTTGTGCGTTACTAATATCACTGAATGAAGCCGTGCAGTTACAATATTGCGTTACCATGGGAACCCGACATGTTTAGTTGGTGGTGCAGAAATCACAGAAACATGTTTTTATGTTTGGCTCTCATTTGCTGTCAAGTCAAGATTTTAATGCAAATCATGCAGGTCGGGGAGCGGCAGTGAGCAAGCCTTCAGATCAGTGTATGGGTGCGGCATCGCGCCCAGCTTCTCCCAGCGCTCCTCCTTGGGATCATAGCAGTGCACCCACTTGGAATCCGTCGCTGTGTTTGCCGAAAACCCTCCAACCACATACAACCGCCCATCCAGCACAGTCGCTCCAGGAGAAACGTGAGGCCGAGGAAGGGCGGGAAAAGAGGACCAAGAGTCACGTGTTGGGTCGTACAGCTCACACAGGAGCTGATCTCCAAAACCCATCCAGAGCGGCTGCAGGCCTCCAGCCACCACCAGCCTGCTCCCCAAAGCCAACATGACATGTCCTGCACGTCCGGCCCCTGCAGTCATGTCTGATCTGGGAAAACAGCCACGAGAAGGATGGTAGTTCCACATGGAGGGGAGGCAGTGGCGATGGGAGTCACAGCCTCCTGAGATGTAGATCTGTCCGTCCAGTACAGCTGCAGCATGACCACAGACTGCTGTGGCCAGGGGGTGAGCTGACCTGCAGGAGGAGAGAACATCACTGTTTAATTAACCTCTAGACTTTGTCTATTCTACAGATACAGAAGGTTTTTTTCATTTTGTTTTAAGGATAGTCTTCCTCTAACTTATTATTAACATGTTGTTTTGAAAATGACACATAATTTAACACATTCGTATGGTTTAGGATGATGTTATTGTGCAATGTGTTCTGCAGCTTTAAATGCATCTGAAAGCCTTACAAAGAATCCCCTGGTAGGAAGTTTAAAATGTAAAGCTTCAGTTTTTACTACAACCCATCACTTTGTAATTTATCAGAAACTGGAGTTTTACCAAAGAAATATAGCAACGAATGGTTTTATAGCCTAAATATTCTGTACACACAGTGTTTGTACTGCATTTTTAACTGTAACCCACTACAACAGCAATCATTTTAGTAGATTTTATGCCAATGAAGACGTAAAAGAGGCTGAATAATTTAACCTACTGCTGCATGTTGAATCTTCTACATCCAAGTCATGTCCAGGTTTACCAAATGTGTGCAAAAATGCAAAACTATATCTCAGACATTATTGCTTCTTCGTGTTTTCTGCACCTCCAGGTGTTTTCCTCTGGACTGTAATACTCCACAGCATCCAGGTTTCGGCTGTCGTCACGGTTGCCACCCAGAGCAAACACCTTCCCGTCCAGGCACACAACAGAGAAGTAGTCCCTCTGACATGACATGTCAGGCAGCTGTTCCCACCGACACAGCGTCAGGTCAAACCTACGGAGAGCAGGTTGCTTTCATTTATTGTCCTTTCAGGAATTCTCTGTCAGATAAATTCAACCACAACAGAAAATTGCAGTTTAACAATTTCAAGCAACACACACATCGTATCACCTGGATTTTATATAAAGTAAATTATGCTTTAATCAGAATGGCACATGCTTAAACTGGGAAGTGTCTTTGCTTGTTAGTTTTTGCTGAATTATATATAGTTCTACTTAAAATGTTCCCACAATATTCTAGCACTGTACAGAGCATGTGAAGAAATGTCTAACACACTGAACGATACATAGCACTCTGAAAATAATGAATAAATACAAGATATTAAATTGTTTTTGAAATGATTTATGATTTTATAGGTTTGATATGATGCACCAAAAATGAGCTCAATTTAATTCAGTTAAGTGTCAATTCACAAAACATGACATGTCAAAAAACTTCAGAAAATCAATAACAAAGCTTGCAACAAAGAAAGTTAAATTATTGTTAATTTTGTACTATTAAAAAAAACAAAACAAAACACTTGTCATGTTTCATAATAATTAGGGTCCGAGCACTAACGGTGCCAGGACCTTATTGAAACCCTTGTGATTATTAGGGTCCGAGCACCCAAAAGGGTGCGAAGACCCTATTGGAACTGCTCGGATTATTATTATTCGTGCCAAAGACACG
>NW_007578990.1:0-48640 GCF_000690725.1 Stegastes partitus
CATCTAGAAAGTACAAAAACTTCTGTCTTCATCTGGTTGAGCTTGAAAACATCTCAACCAGAACTGCAGCCAGAACAGATGAAAAGTTCATCTAGAAATTTCACCCTAAACTCAGACATTTGAGTCATAATCAAGCAGCTTCTCATGTAGAATAATTTGCTGCTTTTCTTTGTCACATAAGGTAATAATCTGATTTTTTCTTTCATTGGATTATTGGCCTGACAAAATAAGCAGTTTGAAAATATCCCCGAGGACATTTCTTCACTACATTCTGACATTTAAAACTAAACAAATCACTAGATCAAGAAACTAAACATCACTAATAATGCCAACAGATGCCACAATCATTTAATTTAAACAAACAAGAAAACCTCCTGATGCAACACAACACAGGCATCAGGCAGCACATGCTCAGTGCTGTGCTGAGGTGGGATCTGAACCAGTCTACGCTCCAGATAAATTGCGTACGTGATCCGTTCAAGCAGATTTGCCGCCTTTACAGGATCAGCATGAGGCCGACTGGCGTCTCCGCCAACCGTGGTGGCGGCAGCGGATGACAGCAGAAGAAGTCACGGCCAAAAAAAATGGATTTGGGGCGTTTTGCTCCCAGTTTTCTCAAAAGTGCACACATTCATCCAACTGCAAGCAGACACGACCGTGAAAGAGTGATGGAAGGTGAAGCTTTTAAACCCCAAAAAAAGTGCATTCACCAACTAAAACACTGTACGTCTGCACAGCTTTCACACACTTCTCTCACACTCTTTAGGTTGCAGCTACAAAATCAAGAAATTCTACTTTTTCCCGCCAACAAAAAACAAAAAAACACACACAATCTTATTTTAGTGTTTGCACTCATTTCAGGCGGGAAGCAAGACAAAGCAAGTCAGACTCACATGAACATACTGTGTCTGTTCATATCTGACAATGTCGTATAATTCAAAAACAGCAGCAACACAACCTGCAGCCTGCAAAACGACAAACTCACACCTCTGGGTTGTGTTAGAATGCCAGGTGTTCTGGTTATTTTGTCCACCTGTCGTGCACTACTTTAAAGGCCCCGTGTCTTTGTCATTCACACAAAAGGAGCTAATTTGTGGCTTTTAAAAAAAATTCACTGATTAAAACCTTCAGCAGCATCAGACCACATCAGATGTCATCTTCAGACTCGTCAACCGACGTTGGCGTGACAACATCTTCCTGCCTCGCATTAGATTTTTTTATTATTTTTTTTTTTTATCTCCCCTTTTCACAGACTGTTGTTCTGTTTACGTTTGGATCTCAGATTGTGTGTTTAAACCAGCAGCAGGATGTGTTTACAGCCCACACACACCGTCCACACTGAGCTAAGAAACCACAGCGAGCCAGTTCAGCGGCTGACCAGCATGTAAAACACTTCCATGAATGAGAACCAAGGGCCAAAAAAAAAAAAGAAGAAAAAAGAAAATGGCTCAGGCAACAGCGCAAGAAATGGGAAGCAGAAAATGTTTCAGAATTTGGGAACATAAACAGGCTTTGTTGCTCTTTTCTCCTTCACTGAGGAGTACATGACTATAAGCACTGCTCATATGAAACCAGCGAAGAAGTCGTCTTTATAAAAACAAACCTAACAGAAGGTTTCATTTTTTTGTCACTCCTACACACGTCTAATAAATCCTCTAGTGTGGAGTTAAAGATCTGGGTTTAGGTGTATGATAGGACAGGTTTTACTCCTTTAAATTTCTATTTTTCATACCTACAACAGCAAAAATTACAAAGATTGCAAAGATTTTTAGAACCAAACTGGCCAAATCTTCCCCAACGTCTAGCTCCGCATTCAGACCTCCAGCTCTCCACATCACACGAGAAGCCTCCACACGTCCTCCGTGTCTGAAAGATTTCGCTTGTTTAGTTCAGGATTTGGACTCCCAAACATTCAGCCCACTGTAATCCATCTGTCAACTGAGGAAATGTTGTTTCGGAGCCCGCGATGTTTGTTGGACGTTTATTTGTTGGGCATCTTGTTCAGCTTTTAATTGGCTGCTGTTTGCTGATACCTCTCAGCGTTAGCCGAGGTGTTAAATATTGGGAAATCAGCAGAGTTGTGACTAAAAGAGGTTCCTGCAGGTGATGCAGCCATATGCGACGCAGCTTTGAGTGGCTTATGTACGACCGACAGGGGGTCAGATGAACTTCACGTGTCGGTTTGTCTGTTATATTTGGCTCATTTATCATGTGTGTGGTTTTTTTTCTCTATTTGTGGTTCTGTTTGGAACAAAGATGAGCCGTCAGGTGGATGAAACCTTAAAATGAATAAAAGAGGCTTCTGAGCACAATCCAAACAAAGAAACATCCTCCTTTAAAAATAAAAAAATAAAAAAATCTGCCTTTTTGGAAGTTTTATTTCAAACCAGCTCTCCTCTGTAGAACCACTGCTTCTGTGCTTCATCTGTTCAACACAAATCCGCCCTGATCGTCTCGAATCAACCTTCACGTCCGTCTACCTGTTGTGCAGCTGCACAGGTGAACCGCCTCGCGTTGTGCTTCACCGAGCTCCCAGTTTAACATCCCAGTGTGCCCAGTGCATCAGTGTCAGAGACGTGCTCTGCAACTCAAAGCTCCGGATCTTTTGTCCCCTCAAAATCTGCCCATATTGTTGCAGCTCTGTGGGGGCCAAACAGCCTCCTTGTGCCAAACCAGACAGACTAAACCCCCCCCAACACCACCACCACCTCCCCTCCCTCCCTCTAAACACCCCCTACACACACACACACACACACACTACACACACACACCACTGTCTTTCTAAATAGTTCATTAAGCTGGGAGCAGTGGTGGTAAATAAGAAAAATCACTCTGAATAGAGACAAAGAGGATCCATCAGAACTCATAGGAAACACTGATTTTTTTTAAAATTATGAGTGTTTCTTTCATTTTACTTAAATTAAATCCTAAAGATTTGGAGTCATAAATATTTCAAAACCTTTTTATTTCTCCCATGAGAACAAGTTTAGCCATTTATACATAAACATATATTGAAATAATCTCTCCTGATCAGATCCTCTAACCTGCTGCCTCCTTCATGTGCTGCCATTTTGCATTTCCAGGTTTTTTTTTTTTCTTTGCTCGCACCCATCAGAGCAGCTACAGGCTCCGAGACTCACCTCCAAGTTAGATTTCTCCTCCAGCATCCTCTGCATCTTTTTGTTTTAAAAAGAAAAAACAAGTAGGGCTTCACTGCAGCAGCGCGGAGCAGGGAAATAAAAAAAAAAAAGAGAGAGAGAAAGGCTTTTGTCGATGCCACAGATAAACGCGGCCTGTTTAAAAAGAGGAGAAGAAAAAAAAAAAGTCCCACTCTTTCTAAATGTGCCATAAAGCTCCAGCAGGATTCCTGTCGGCTGGAAATAAGAGAAGTGTCCGCTTTTGTTTTTGGAAATGAAGGGAAAAAATGCATCCTGTAAAGCATGCACTAACAAAAAACATGGCGGATTGAAAAATCTCCCACGCCAGAGTCATTACGCCTGCAATTAGAAAGTCATTTGCATAAATGCTAATGAGTCAGAAATTCATGTCGGCACTGGAGGGAAACGAGGGGATTTTTTTTTCCTCCTTTTTTTTTTTTTTTTTGCATGTGGACTTTGAAGAAGAAGGAGGAGGATTTTCACACGCATGGCACAGGCCTGAGGAGGCTTTATTTCCCCAAATGTTGGATTTTATTTTTTTTTTTTTTACTGCCTGCAGTCACACATTAAAGCAGAGAATTAATGATTTAACATCTTATTGTCTCATCAACACACACTGATCAGGGCTTCTGACTGGAACACATGAGACAGAGAAATAAAAAAAGAGCTCTGGGAGGGAGAGCGCTTCACTTCTGCACCATAAATCAGGAGCAATTAACAGTTTGTCACCTTTAAGGTCATTTAAATAAAAATAGAATTGTGCACAATTTTTTTGTTGTTTTTTTTTTTGCATTTTTGAGGAAATAATTTGTAAATCTGCAGAAGACACTAGAGAGTATTATTTGCATAAAAGGTTTCTAAGCATGAATCTGGGCTACAAATCCAGTTGGTGTGTTTTTTGTGAGGATAAATAGAAAAAGTCTGTGTTGGCTTGTATCAGATAGAGTTACTGTGATGGATGAAGATGATGCTGCAGATCTTTATAAAGCATCTGTGTGGTCTAATGAAGCAACTTCAAGTTAAGAAAATATATTTGTATTTGCACAGCATTTATGTCCATTTAAAACTTATTGTTTTATAGGATCCTTATGGGGATTTTATTTATTTAACCTTTTGGCAGCACTTTTCTGAGAAGTCACCTCTCTGACAGGCTTCTAAGCTGAAACTAAAGGCGTCATTACAGGTTAATAAATCATTTACTGTATGGATCGGCTGTTCATAGGGCTGCCAAATTAAGATTTTTTTTTTTTTTTTTTAAACTTAGTGGTGTTTATTCTTTTGGTTACAAATGTTGGAATGAATGAATAAATGCTTCACCCATCTGCAGTCACACATGCCAATGAATGGATTTTATTCAGCATTTACAAAATGAAAGGTTCTTTTTTTTTGCCAGAAAATAAGTGGAGTCCTGATTAACTGAAGATCTAAAATAAATAAAAATGTCCTACTGGGAGATTAAATGAAAGCTGGAAGAATGTCTCCCAATCTGGCAACCCAATAGGTGCTGTTATTAATAGCTGGTGTAAAAAAAAGGATTGATGGGGTATTTATTAACACCAATAAAGCCATTTGTTGCAGCTGACAAACCCTCCATAAATTCTAAATTGATCAAAAATATATAGTTTGGTGGTAATTTACTAAAAACTGGACATTTAGATCCTCAAAATCTGAACTTTGAGGCATGTTTGTTGGATCTGATTGTGTCCTATAATAACCCACTGTGGTCGTGTTATCTGTAAAACATAAATCTCGTCCTGCAGGTGCACTGATCAGGTTTTATTCAGACTCTACCTTCTCCTGCTGGCTGCCTGTTGCTGCCTGTGTCACCTGACCTCCTGCAGGCAGCGTCACGTGCAGCAGGTTGCAGGTTTTCCTCTCCTGTGTGCTTCCTTTTTTTCTTTTTCTTTTCTTTTTTTATCCTGTTTTCAAGGATTCCTGCCACTCATGATGAGATGATGTTTTAATGCGAAATTAATAGCGTTTGCAATGCGGACATGCGCAGTGGAGACTCCAGATGAGAGGCCGTGCGCATGTAGAAGAGCGAGAGTGTGTGTGGAGGAATGAGTGCTGTGTTAGAGTGTGTGTCTGCGAGAAACAGGGTGGTGGACTATTTAGAAATAAATAAATGTAATGTAAAAAAAATAAAATAAAAGCTAAAATCTGAGGGATTCTTTCATGTAAAGGTGTTTTTCTAACCTGGACGTTGGGCCCAATGAGGGGAAACATTCACACATGGGCACATCTTTTTTCCTTTCTGTAGCTTTTACATCCTGAAACAAAATTCAAAAGTAAAACAAATCAAAGTGAGAATAAATGAGAGCCTCCATGTTTTCCTCTGGTGGTGACTGATCACTGACCGGAGACCAGTTTAGCCACATCAGTGTGGACGGACACCACGTCCTCTGTTCATAATAGTGATAAATGAACAATAAACAGCCATTTATAACCATCACTTGACAGATTATTAGTAGGTGTCTGCAGGCTGTGCAGCCGATGAGGCGTCAATGATCAGCAACAAAATGAAACAACTCAAGGATCTGGATCACATCAGAACAATAAAATCATTTTTGCTTTAAGATCATCTCACTGAAGCAGAAACACCTCCCTGTCTTTCTCTATGTGACACATCTTCATGAACAAGTTTTATAAAGATTTAAAAAGTTCTAATCAGTCCCTCCTCACATCCTCTCATCCCGTTGAACCTCCTGTGCGGCCTGTTTGCTGCAAAGTGTGACGCTAGAAACAGCGATGAACTCACACATGATTTAAAATGTGTGTTTTAAGGTTTGTCCCGTGATTACAGGACCGTTTATTTTCCTGCAGGTTAAACTCTTGAGGGAACTCCTGGAAAGATGCTGCAAGAGTTTTCGAATTGGATCAGCCTGATGTTAAAAAATGATGTGTGGAAATATGAGAAAGGACTGAACTGAAACTTTGAGGTCGCCTAATAATAATATTAATAACAATAAAAATCTGAAGGAATCTGGAACGAAATGAAGGAAGTTTAGGCCTAATTTGTTAAAATATTCTGCTGAGCTGCTCTGATTGGCTGAGAGCTGATTGGAAACCATCAATCAGTCACGAGCTGAATGATCAGATCAAATCGATTCGTCAAAGCAAATAATGATTTTTTTAATGCAACAAACTGAGCTCTTAATTTTTGCTTTTATTAATGATGTCTGAAAATAAAATCCTGACACTGATGAACCCCATTGATGAGTTCTTCCTGCTTTGATTATGTCAGTTTCTCAAATTTCAAAAGAGAATCCTAAAAGAAAACGAGCAGCTTGGGACTAAATAAAAAAAAGGAAGGTGAATTAAAATCATCAGAAAATATGTTTGTTCGATATTAGGCGTGTTTTTTTTCCCCACAGTGAAAGATAAATAAGGATAAAACAAACAGAAATGAGCAGAAGTGATTAAAAAGACTCCACTGACTTTCCTTCACCTCTGATCTGTAGGCCACAGGAGATGAACAGAGTTTACAGATGTGTGTAAAAATCAAACCATCGCTTTTTTTTTCTTCTGTTTCAAAAATAAATCTCCCCTCATTTAAGATTACAGTCAGTGAATTAAACCAGATTGTAAAGATGAGAAACGTCATTGGAGCAAATAATTTTACGCACAAAAAAAAAGGGAAATAAAATAAAATCCTTCCAAAGTGGTCGGAAAGTCTGGGTTGGAAAGAATTAAATGTTCCTAAACGAAGTATTAAAACTTCCAAGATGCGTTTAAATCTTGATTAAAGATCACAACTGTAGATTTTATTTTTTAATCATTTGAGCTGTTTTTATTTGAAATTATACCAAATTAAAAACACCGTTTTTTTTTTCCCCCCCCTGCACATTTAAAAATTTCTAAATATCTATAATCCTTTCTGATAAATCTGATGTCATTTAAATTAACTGTTAAAACGTTAACAACCGCAGGAAAGAAATGTCTGTGGCGGATTACTGGCCAAAGGGAAGGAGGGAAGGAGGGAAGGAGGGAGGGAAGGAGGGGAGGTTCAAAAAAATGACACACACACACATAAACACTCACACACAATTAGACACACACGCACGCACGCACAAATGCATGGCCGCATTTGCATGTTGTATCCCACGGTGGAAATTACAATGGAGAGCAATTAATATGCGCATAAATTAAAAGTGAGAGGGGTTTCTGAATTCCAGGAACAGGCGGTCATCCAAAGAGGAGGAGAGAGGAGAGAAAAGAGGCTCTGTTCACACGGGACAGCAGGAGGAGGAGGAGGAGGAGAGGGAGGAAGAGGAAGGATGGAGAGATAGAGGAAGAGAGGAGGAGGAGGAGAGGAAGGGAGGAGAGATGGATGAGGAGGGAGGAAATGATTCCTTTACATTTTATATGAAACACTGATGCTGTTCCTGTACTGGGGGGAAGAGCTGAAGGTATTTTAAATGATGCTCACTGGGATGTATTTTAAAAACCGGTGCTGATTTCTTTGATTTGTTATAATTTCAACACTCAGTGTGGAAGCAGAGGCCTTCCACTTGGTCTGGAGATGCTACTGTAAAGCGCTCCTCGTCCTCTGCATCAGCCTGTCATCATGTTTTCACATCATTAACTTTCAATGAGAAGACCAGTAATTACACACGCAGCAGATTACTGGTCATGCTCCAAAACCAGCAGAGATACAGTGGACACTGTGTGCGGACCACACCGCACCCAAGGAAGCTTACTTTTATTTATTTTTTTAGCTTAACACAAATGTGATGAGACTGTCTGGTGTGTAGCTGAGTCATTATTGGTTTGTTTTTTTCTAAAGTCTTCCTTTCAGATACAAACATTTCTGATGAGTTCTTCTAAATGGGTGATTTATAAGAAAACAACATTGTTTGTAGTAGATTGTAGAGAATGGGAGAGAAGACATGAACTCTTACAAGAACTTGAAGTCAGTGCAGGCTGGACACTTGCACAACACAACAGATGATACGACTTGTTGTACTTCAGTGTTTCCTTCATATGCTCTGGGATCAGCTGCTGTGGTTTCTCAGATGCTCAGTATTTACACATGGGCGTGCAAAACATTTTAAAAATAGGTTTGACCTTGCGGAGATCCAACAGACTGCATTCTATTCATGGGTCAGCTGCTGAATTTCGCTAAACATTTAACAGAAGTGAGTCACCGTTAAACAACTTTAGATTTATAGGAAAAGTGCAAAAAGGCCAAACGTGCCCACTGACAAATTATTTCTGGTTTGGAGTCGAGGTGTAGCATCACTGATTTAATACGCTACCATTTATCAGAAAACACAATTTCAAATAAATATGATCTATAAAAATATAGAGTTTAAAATCGTCTCTCCCTTGAAGCTTCTCTCATTTTGACAAATCCACAACTTCCACGTAGACCTGCTCCGACGTCTGAGGTCTCTGTCCCTGAAGAGTCTCATTAACTGTTTGGTGTCTTGAGGAACCTCTTCAGGACCCTTTTGAGTAAAGGGCTTCATTTGGGAACTCCTCTGGAGGACACACATCTTAAAGAAACCCTTAGAAATACTTAAAAGTAACCTGAGGGACCCTCTAAAATAAAGAGAGTTCAAGGAACAAAGCAGCTGGAGGAGGCCATAGACACACACACAGTGAGTTCCTGGAACAATCTGTCCATTAACCTAAAAAGAAGAAGTAACTTAATGCATCCATAATGATGTTTTTGCTTTTTGAGAAACAGTACTGATGGACAGAAATTCTGCATTTTGGTTTCTATCAATCAACCATCCTTCGACTTTAATACGAGCAACCAGGAGTCAGGGGGTTTGGGGGAATCGTTTCTTTGACCCCATGAAGTAAAACGAAAAGTGTGATTAACAGATAAACAAATAAAGCAAACAGGGGTTTGGTGATCTGTCTGTATAAATGTATCTGATTTTAGTGTTGAGATTCATCAGAAAGCCAAAGAACACATCATGCATGTAGAGGACAGTGAGCTGGTCCTGAAGGAAGAGACAGCAGCAGGCACAGGCCTACACTGCCCCCTACAGGACAAACAGAGCTTCTGGCAGCTCAGTCCATGTTTTGATTTATGTCGCCCTCTAGTGGCTGTTTGTTTTTACTACAACACATTTCCTTAAAGGCATTGTCGAGTAGTTTAGTTTGTGCTACTACTGGCACTGCAGAGATGAATAATAAATGTAGTATTCCAACTAACTGTTCAACTCTGAGCTCGGGGGGAGGGAGAGGAGCAGCAAGTGAGGAGCGAGGGGTGAGGAGTGAGGACATTGGGGTGAGACAGAGCATCATGCTCCATCACCGGACTGTGTGGAATATTTAGGCACTTTGGCAAATTTTGTGACTTTATCCATTATTATTATTACTATTATTACTAATGTTGTGTTGTTGTTGTTGCTAGTACAACAATTTCCCTGAGGTTTCCACTGAAGGGATCAATAAAGTTCTATTCTATTCTATTCTATTCTATTCTATTCTATTCTAATACCACTTCACATAGGAATACTGATCCCTACTGTAGCCAGCAGTACTCTTATTGTAGTACCTCCACGACTACTAGCGCAGCTGTAAGAACCAGTTCTACAAAGATTACTGCTTCTACAATAACACTAACTAATAACAGAGAAAAAAGGCGACGGATCTCTTTTCCAGGACTGGTATGCGTTGATATGCACAGCAAAAATTACAGCATGAATAAAGAAGACAAAGCTGCAGAATGACAGTAAACATGATGAGAAAATCATCCAGGTGCTGCCAAACAGAAAAAAAACCAGAGTCAAATATTACTGCAAACCACCAAGAGTGAACTTCAGAAAAGTCAGACAGAATCTCTCTGTGTGGTCTCAAAGACGAGGCGATGTGACGCAGCTCTCACTCTGTCACTGATGGATCTATGTTCATATACAGGCAAATTAAAGGAAAGCACAAAGTGTTTTCATAAAGTGACGTCTTGTGGGCCACCATGAGCTGCCTCAGAGCACCTCAGCATCGATTCTACACGTCTCTGAACTGCACAGGAGGGATGGTAAATAGTCCGCACTTACATAGAGCCTTTCTGCTTTAGTGGTACTCAGAGTGCTTAACAATGGGTTTCTCATTTACCCATTCACACACCAATGGCGTCAGAACTGCCATGCATGCCGTTTGCCTGCCAATGGGAGCAAGGTTCAGCGTCCAGCACAAGGACACTTCAACACGTTGAACCGCCAACCTCGTGATTAGTGGACAACCCGATCTACCGCCTGAACCACAGCTGCCCAATGGAGGGAACACCATTCTTCCAACACTTATTCTCTTATTTGGTGTTTCGAAGATGATTCTGGAGAGAGCTGTCTGGCACGTTGGTCCAAAATCTCTCACAGGTGTCTTTATTAGGTTGAGATCTGATGATTGCGAATCCCGTGGCGTCTGGTTCACGTCAGACCAACCATTCAGTGGCCCCTCCTGCTCTATGGATGGTCATCCTGGAGGAGGCCATAAGGATAGAAGCATTTCATCAGAAGATAAAGGTGATCTCTCAGGACAACTTTGTATTGTTTGTAGTGAGTTGTTCATCCAACTGGACCATCCATCCATCATCTATACACCGCTTAATCCTCACTAGGGTCGCGGGGGGCTGGAGTCTATCCCAGCTGACTCAGGACCATGGACAGGTCGCCAGTCTATCACAGGGCTACACTCACAATTTAGAATCATCAGTTAACCTCAACATGTTTTTGGACTGTGGGAGGAAGCCAGAGAACCTGGAGAGAACCCACGCTGCACGGGGAGAACATGGAGACTCCACGCAGAAAGATCTCGGGTGTCCTCACCGGGAAGCGAACCGGCGACCTTCTAGCTGCGAGGCAACCACCGAGCCACCTTGCAGCCTAACTGGACCAACTGGAGCCAAACCATGCCAGTGTAAAGACCGAGGTATAAGGTTTCTTTAGAGATTTTTATACCTAGGATCATCCATCCATCCAGTATCTATACACCGCTTAATCCTCATTAGGGTCGCAGGGGTGCTGGAGCCTATCCCAGCCGACTTAGGGCGAAGGCAGGGGACACCCTGGACAGGTCGCCAGTCCATCGCAGGGCCACACTTAGAGACAGACAACCAATCACACCTACGGACAATTTGCAGCCCCTACCTAGAATCAGAGTAAACAAAATGTAATCACGCCAGTATAAAGACTGATTACACTAAAACTGAAGTAGGGCTCAAGGGTTGAGGCTTTTCTTTTAACTTGTCACCTGTCTTTACGTTCATATGAAGACATAATCGATCCAGCTGATGCATCATCCTTCTAATATGATAACACCTATGGGATAAGTATGACCATTGCCATAGCAGTGAATGGTAATTAAAAGACCCGAGCATGTAGGGAGGGTTTCGAAATAAGCTTTTCATCTGCAACTTTTTCTTTTTTTAACACTTTCAGCCCAACAAATACACATTATTACTGCTGAGCAAATAAACAGGTTGACTTTTTTCATGTATCTTTGAAAAATGATCAGTTTAATTGCTGCTTTCACCGATACGCCGCAGTTCCTAAGAAACCTGTAGCGCTTTAAATTTAATTAGGACCAATCAGTCAGTTGTGTATATTTAGCTTGTGAAGTTCTGTTGTGCTACTCGTGTCTGTTAACAACCTGAGCTATTGCAAATCTTGATTCACTTTTAATTCTGCAGATGAAACATTCTGAGGTTGTCTTTTTAAAAAAAATGTAATACAGTAATCATTTGTCAGCGTAGGACCCAGGGTACCATCTTTGTCTTAAAACTCTGACAGAAAATTATGTTCTAAAACCTCATCCTGAAGCGTGACACAATAAGCACACTATTTTAAGATTTAAAAAAACAGGGGGAGGGGGAAATATCTTAATAACAATTACATGCTTTTCTTGGTATTTGTGCAGGTGTGACGATGGGGGGATGGAGCCCACTGAGACTGAATGTGTACAGGGACCAGGTTTTTGTTGCTGCGCACAACATCTGTTGCGTACCTGTCAGTCCTGGGAAAGAAAAAACAAAAACACATCCACCAAGATCATATGAGACCATGAGTTCTGAATGTGATAACTGACTTGAATTCATCAGATTTAGTTCAATCAGCGAGAGCACACGTTGAGAAGCAGCCGCATTATCCCAGCTACATGCACACAGCTACATATGCGCTGTGTTTCCATATAATCCACAAGTGCACTCTGTCATCACTCAGCCACCTTATTAATGTAATTTCTCTCATTTTCTCAGCATAAAGACCGGGGCCAAGCCTGTCAGAAATATGTCACCTTCCAACAAAAGCCGAAAACACAATCCACAGCTGTATGTTTTTCCATAGCTGTCCACCCATAAGCCTTCATTTCTGTTTGACCCCCCCCCCACCCTGTCTCCCTTCTCCACCTCTCAGCGGTCTCGGATCTAAATTAGCGGGTCCTCGCTGAGAACACTGACATTAGCCGAGGCTGATTGCAGGAAAACCTGAATGTTATGGCTCCAACACGCACACCCAGGTTCCTTCAGGCCCTACCTGTTAATCTGCTATTTGACTCTTCTCTCCTGATTGCCACACTTTAGCCCTAATTGAGGGGTGCAGGCTGAAGTGGTGTGGGGGCGTTTGTTGGCTGCGTTGCCATGGACACTGAGCGTTGCTAGGCAGCCGGAGAGATGCCGTGGAAGCAGAGTGCAGCGGAGCAGCGGGTCACTGTTGGAGAGAGGGATGTGCACCCACACACCCCTCACACACACACACACACACACACACACACACACACAGACCGACACACAGCAGAGGGGGGGAGGCGAACAGGGAGAGAGGATGGGAACGGAGGAGAAAGACTGAATGGAAACTAGTCTAATGCTAATTGATAATTTGCTGTGAGCGTCAGTAATTATTTAATACTGCAATTTAAAGATATACAAAGAAAAAAAAATGTTAAAAATCAAGTTAACCTAGATTCAGAAACTCATCACTCTGTCATTCACACGACCCTGTTTGTCCAAATTAAACCCTGTTATTTGTTTAGTGATCAGAAGGGAACCTCCTCGACCTCAAAGCCCCCAGAACATAATTCAAACAGAACATTTCCCGTACAGAGAAAGCTAGCAAGATTTTCTTCTCATATATGTTTTTGGTTTTTCTTTTCAGTCCCAAAATGTTTCACTTTGTGACTCCTTAAAGTGAAGCATGATGTTTCTGACAGAGTACAGTCGTGACTCGATAATCCGACACTAAATGTAAAACCTTCTTTTATGTCGGATTGTCAAGACGGAGGTCGAGATACAAGGAGGGCTTGATGCTGGAAGGCTCATTTGTTGTTAATTATTGTTCATAGTTGTTATAATAACTAATAGGGCTGGTCCCAATAGCACTTTCTGGTCTCTGGATATTCAGGCCCAATTAATGATGAATATCAGAATATTCGGTGCAGTCGGGGGATCACTTCCACCCCGGGGAAGCGCTCCGACGGGGTGGAAGTGGCCGGAACACACAGGCAGTATTTGGCTGCTGATGCGAGTTTAGGATAGCGGTCACACTTCTGTTTCCACCATCAGTGCCGCCGCCACCGTCTGTATTGACTTCCATAAACACTGAGCACGCTCACTGCCTGTGACGTCGTCGTGTCCTCTTCTGCGCATGCGGGACACTTTTGGGTCGTATGAAGTTCACACAGCAGATCACATACAAGTTACATTTAACTGGAAACGTGAACGAACTCACAAAAAAATTGGATTTCACAAAAAAATCCGAATCACGCATTAAGTCCTGCAGTGTGAACGTAGCCAATCTGTGGGATTGTTCAGTCAGATAATACGCCGTTATCCTGATTGGTGACATAAATGTCATGTTGGAGTCAGAATCCAAGGCTGTCGGTATGTTAAGGCTGTTTTTAATGGGTTCAGTTTGTTTTTCCTAAAAACCTGTCGGATAGCAAGGTTTAGGATTGTTAAGGGTCGGATGATCGAGTCACGACTGTATACAGATTCTCTGCATGAAACAAGGCAAGTCAGAAAAAAGTCTACAGTTTTGGCAGCAGAAGCATGTTTTGTCCTCTTTTCTGTCCTGTGAATCATCTCATGACCCCCCAGGTTTAGTTTATGATCTCTAAGTTGGGAACAGTTGATTTAGTATCTCACATTAGAGACCTGGTAAACATTGGCACACTGTGTGCATCATCCAACAGGATTTGTGATTAACATGCAGCTTCGGTATGTTCAAATAATTTCCAAAACTTCACACTGTGTAAATGCAAAACCAGTTTTAAAGCTGCACTGTTTGGGCAACATTATCTTCAATTTAGAGCTGCCCATCTTATGAATGGAGGTCCAATATTCACTCTGCAAACTCCTCTTTCCTCATATTTTTCATTCTGTAGATGCTCCTCACATTAGGCTACATTAAATTTCTTCCCCAGCTCTAACCCTGTGCGTCTGCTATTTGGTGATGGACAGTTTGCGTCGTCACCCGGCTGCTGAAAGGGCATCGTGAGCCATAAGCTAAATTTGCTGCAAAAAACAAGCTGCAAAAGTCCGAAAAGAGTCTGCTAACAATTGGTTATGAGTCAGACGAGCACAAGTCCAACTGATTTGTCTCGGCACCTTTCAGCAAACGAAAACATTTTGACGTAACATAAATACAGAAGAAAACACTCACATTTCTGAGAATAAAGCCACATCTCAGCCTGTTACAAAGGCCAGCATCTGTCTTTAGGAAAATACTCGTGTTTGATATGAGAAACACATGAGGAGACTAAAAATCCTGAGGGTACATGTTCAGCAAAGCCCACAGAAAATTATAAGCTAAACAATTTGCTGGACTGCTTAGAGAAAAAAAAATCTGATTACTGACCAAACTACGTGTAAATTTGGCACAAGTCTTTCACTACATGATGCTCATCCAGTGTTTTGGTGTTTGTATAGTCAGTGCTCGTCACTTAGCACGACTGTGATACCACTAAACAAAACCCACGGCAATAAAAACACGTAGATTACAAGAACACAACATCGTAATGAAACCAAGGTGACTGAAAAGAAAAACTGCCGATTCAACAAGCACTCGAAATTAGTGAGAGGGGAACATGAAAGAGAAGGAAAAATAGCCAGAAACTTCAGAGCAAAGTGAGGAGATCTGCTTAAAGGTTCACAGACATGTCAAAAACTAAAAACAAAGACCTAATGAGAACAAGACAAAACCTCCGAAATCATCATCTGGCAAGCGAGACAAAAGGCACAGAGCGAAGAGAAGAGTAAACAGGGAGGGGAGACGATTAGGCCAGACAGATAAGACTGGGATCAGGAGAGGAAAGGGAAAATGTGAGAAGTGAAACTGGTACAAAAGATAAAGAAAGATAAGGAATGACAGAGAGAGGAAAGAAGATAAGAGCCAGAAAGACAGAAGGGATGCAGGGAGTCACGCTGAGGGCACGATACAGAAATACGACAAGTCCAGATTTGTTATTTTTAATCTGAAGAAGTGGAAGAATTTTTTGAAAAATGCCGTTTCTTTTGGTTTGCAGTGACAGGGGCAGAGCTGTGAATAAACCGCAACAGCATCTACACGGTGGATAAAAAACTAACAAAACTCTTGATTAATCATCGAGGTCGCCTTCAGTCGTGAATCTGCTCCGTCCTCAATACTTCTGTTTACTTCACTCAAATTTCTCTAATTTCCCTTCTTAGTTTTAATCTAACAAGGTCACAACCTCAGATCACAGCAATATCTCCACGGCGGAGTCACCTCTGACCTTTTTTTTTTTGCACATGTTGTAATTTTATTACATGATGGATTGCCGTGAAATTTGCTGAAAATGACGATGCCCCCCCTGAAAATGAACTGCAATAACTTTAATGACCCCTTAACTTTTATAGTGTCGTTATCCAGTCTCGGGTTTAATTTTCCATTTTGACATTCCCACAAACCTCGGCTGACCCCTGATGGACACCTACCTCATGATGGTACGGATCAAAGAGCAAAGTTTTCTTTCCATTTAGTTTTTTTTATTATAAAATTAGCAGATTGGTGCCACAGTCTCTTGAGGCCATTTTGAATGTAAACTCTGCACTCGCTGTGGATTTCACTGCATGGAAGCTTTGGCAAAATGACTGCAATTAAAAAAAAATCTAAAAAGTAAAACATCAAATAAGAAATGCAAGAAGAACATTGTGTCTGATGCAACGTACTTCCTGGTTGCAAAAATAAGATCAACACAAGACCTTAGAGTTTAATAGAATGCAACCACGGTTAAGCCATAATGTAAAAAAAATAAAAAATAAATAAATGTTCCCATGAGATAAATCCATTGCAGGATGAGTCTTTGCTCTCTTTATCTTAAAAGGTCATTCTATCGCGAAGATTTAAAGTGCGTTGCGTTGGTCGGGAGGTAGAAGCAAAACCGCTAGCATGTCTTCACAGCGGCCAGATGACAACATTAATCTAGCAGCTGGACGCTTACGTCCCAACTGGTGAGGACACGGTCCTTGTGTGAACCGCCGACACAGAATCCTGGCTCACAGATTAAGTCTCATGTTTGGGTGAATAAATGTCCTTAAAAAGGTCCGTGCATCAACGTACAGCACATGTGGTACTAGTGGGACGCCACGCTTCAGAGCCACGTGGTGGTTGCGCTGGGTGACATGTTTCAGTGAGTCTCTGCAGCCGACACACAGCGATGAAGTTTGTTTTCAACATTCTGCTGCCTTAAAGGCTCAATGGAGCAAATGCGGATTAATCCTCCGCTGAAAACAAACACACCAGTTCCTCCTTTTTGTTGAATACTACAGTGCTTAGCTCTGTCAGGAAGTACTGTGACTTTTAAAAATAAAAAATAAAACATAATCTTTGTCGTTTCATGGGATTTTTTTTACCAAACAAGAAAACATGATAATAATAAACAGAGCGTGTAAAGATTACACAACCTGGCTTGATTAAAAATATAATGATAATAAGTTGACTATAACACAAATGGACATGGACACTTCTTGTTTTACTTGCTGCACTGTAAAAAAAATGTATTTGAACTGTAGTTGAAGTAAAGAACTCTTATGCAGCTGCTTGAGTTCCTTGAAGACGTTCCACCTCTCATCCAAGAGGCTTCATCAGTTCTGACTGACTAGTTGGGAGTTCCAGATATTTATATCCTAAAGGAGCCATTAACACCGGAGTTTCGGTTTCAATTGGGGCTTTGTTGCTCCTCCCCCTCGATATGTGAGTCGTTAGTGCTCCCCCTGCCACAATAGGGTTTGTTAGGGTCTTTGTGGCTAGGTGTGGATGTGGTTTCATCTTCCTGGGGAGAGATCTTAGGACTGAGTTGTAAACAGGTGAGAGGTGATGCCTCAGACCTCCACCTCTGTTGAGGGATGGTCTTTCCAGTTAGATGGCTTCTTTCACTCCTCTCTCAAACCATCTGTCCTCCCTGCAGGCCAAAATCTGTACCTTGTTGTCTTCAGATGAGTGTCCTTTATCCTTGAGATGCAGGTGGACCGCTGAGTCCTGTCCTGAGGAGGTGGCTCTTCTCATTTGAAGACTTTTTGTGTTTAGGTAAAGCAAACACTTGCAAAAAGAAATTGGAAGCTTCAAGCTGACGTTATTAAAAGTTCAGTGGCAGCATCTAATCTGTTACTAGTGACAAAAAATTCAAGGTGACACGGGGAAATTTTTATGTAATGTCTGTAATGGTTAGCATCATTGCTTCGCAGCAAGAAGGTCGCCGGTTCGCGTCCCAGTGAGGACACCCAGGATCTTTCTGGAGTCTCCATGTTCTCCCCGTGCAGCGTGGGTTCTCTCCAGGTTCTCTGGCTTCCTCCCACACAGTCCAAAAACATGTTGAGGTTAATTGGTGATTCTAAATTGTCCATAGGTGTGAATGTGAGTGTGCTTGGTTGTCTGTCTCTAAGTGTAGCCCTGTGATAGACTGGTGACCTGTCCAGGTGAACCTGCCTTCACCCTGAGTCAGCTGGGATAGACTCTAGCCCCCCACGACCCTAGTGAGGATTAAGCGGTGTATAGATAATGGATGGATGGATCTTAAGTTTCATTTCTACTATAAGCTTCTCCACCATAAATGGCTTTCCTAGTAGTAGATCTTAAAATTCTACAACTTTGAATTTGCACCCACTTCAAAATTTCATAAATTGGCTTGATTTGCTTTTTTATTACTCATACAATTAACTGACAAACTTATCTAATTACACCGAGCTAATAATAGATGAAGAGTTCTTTAATACAACCGATTGTGGGATTTTACAAATCATAGCACAGTCTGATACAAAACACAGAAAATTGTTTTTTTTTTTTCTTCCTGCCTTCTACAAATACAGAAACCAATTAACTGATTTTGCGACAGATCACAGATAAAGCCTCGTAACTCACTGTGACTCACTCGGCATTGTTGTCGCCGTTGTCTTTTTGTCCTGGAAGCAACTGCATTCATTATTTCTCTACTCATTCATTCAGGGCTATCCTTTCATTTATCCATTTACATAAATATTGCAGCGTGTTAATAAATGATACCTGGGATTGCTAGAAGCGGCGGGTCAGCAGGGCCGCTCGGCTTTGACTGAGAGAGACACAAACAAATCCGCCATCTGTCTGATGATGTTTCACAGCACGAGGAGGAGAGGAATATGTGGGAAAATTCACGACAACAGTGTGAAGGTTCGTGCTTAAAGTTCGAGCAGGTCACGTATGTCGATATCCTCGTATAGCATCCTCCTCTAACATTATGAAGAGTGTGGAAAGGAGACTTGTTGTCTTATTGAACATTTACATACCACTCGTGTTCCCTTATGTTCAGAAATTCAGCTCTCATCCTCAACATAAACCTGCAGATGCCTTTACATGTGCTCTTCACCTTGATAATTATTTACTGTAAGTCAATGCATTGCTGCCTATCTCTATTTATAGACCTACTTACCTGTACGTATTCCCCATATGTTCTGCTTGTTTAGTTTTATTAGGGTGATAGCTGCATGATTATTCCCTGACATCGCTATCTGCTCGTGTTTATTTGAGGCAGACTGCAGGCTGTTAATTCATGACTGTGTTGCTCAATGAAAATATGAAATTTGCTTTTGACACCAGGGTGGGGGTCCCTGTAAACATAAGGTTAAACGTATCAGTCTTAATGTCACCACAACATCAACCTCCCGTTGGCAAGAGATGATCGTGAGAGATGATGATGATGAGCATCATCATTTTACTGAACCTACTTCCCGCTAAGGAAATTCTCTCTAGGAAAACAGTTGACATTAATGGCTTCAGATGAGCTCAGATAAGTGGGATGTTGTTTCTAGAAAGACACACTTATGCTTTAATGTTCAAATATGTAGTTAATTTCTGTTCTGGGGGGCGACAAATTAGGCTTGATTCCCCTTCATTATACTATAAGTTATGGATGTCTCAAAGGCTTGGCACATAAAAGCAAATCTAAACACATGTTTGGTGAGAGAGCATGTTTGTTTTTTTTGTAATTTAAGCAAACTGATCCTATTTCAGGCAGGACAATGTGTCAGATTTAACCATTTATTTCAGTGATACTCTGGAACAATCTGAGCAAGTATGATACAGACCGTTCCTGAGGTCATAAACCCTCAAACCTGCACTCCCAGAGAGTCACCTTGAAATGAAACTGAATTGAAGGAAATTAGCCTGTGTGTAGCTACAAGCCTGTCACAACTTGTGTACACATGCACAACCTTCACATCTGGACGCAGGGGATCCGCAGCATTCTTAAAGCACACAGATTAACATCTGGCAAGTCACTATTATAATGACTTGATACAAAGGAAATGGTCACAGATTATGCCTAATGTGAACTATTCATGGCCTCTGAGTGACATTTGATGGCATTCATTCAGAGGAAATGAGCAACAGGAACAGGTTGTGTAGCTTAGCGGAGAGACCACAGCCTTGGCATAAGATGTGGAGACGAGCAAACTAAAGCCTGGACGAGGCCTTCCAGGAGACTGTGTTTAACAGAGGTTCATCTTCACTAGCGTTGGTTAACTATTCCAGGCACCAAATCATAGAGGAGAAGGAACAGAAAGCACATGAGCGCTGGCAATGATGATTGGAGCCCTTTCCTAATAATATTAAAAGTTAATGGATTACTTATGATCATCTTAAGAGAAGACAGATATAGTGAGGTCATGCCAGGGATAGAATTTCTCCCCACCTCTAAGAGACACCCTAAACCTGTTCTAACATGGTGTCTACATATAGACTAAACATCCAGACCTTAAGTGAGAACTGACTTGGCACAAAGAAGGGGCAACAGCAACATGTCTATCATTGCCTTCTGGATGAACTACTTTGGTCCACTGAAGAGAAGGTAACTATATTCATTCCCAAGAAAGCTAGAACCTGAAGGGTCTAAATGTCTTTAATAAAACTTGACTTCAGAAATTAAGTTTTAAGATTCAATAAGTGGAGGAAGTGAACAACTATGGAACCAGATTAAGTTTGGACTCGATTGGTTCGGTCAAATGCTGGCCAGGCGGGCTGCAAGGAGAAATGTTGGAGCCCAGATGTGACTGAGGAGCGCTCTTAATAATGTTGACCGATGCTTCGCCGTCGCAAAACACAATGTTTCCTCTGCCATTTATCTTCCTGCAGGAAGGGGAATAGATTCTAACAGAGTGGTGGGCTGGAAGCTAGCGGGCAAGGATGGAAGCTCCTTGGTCATACATCTGCAGAACGTTAGTTATTAAAGAAGACTCTGAAAACCTGCCAAGGCAGCAGCAGCGTCAGATAAGGACCTTGAGGTGACCGATGATTCTAGTGTGTCGTTATAAAAAAAAAGGTGTTGCTGTTTCAGTGCCTGTAAAACAGTGACCCACTGTGAATTTGATTATGAGTCTTCGTGTCAAGACGACGAGCAACTTATCCACAAGTTAGAAAAGGTCGAGAAGTCTGGACACGGAAGAAATAAATAATGAATGCTGCGTGGTTAAGGTGGCCTAACAAACACCATATGCTCATACTTCATCACAGACTGAGGTGATATAGCGTCTGCAGAACTTCTCCACATATATTTAACTTCTCTTTTTTTGCTGGAATCTAGAGATAAAGTCAATAATATGATTTTAAACAAGAGCCGTTGTGCCGAAGTGACCTCCAGTGAAGACACATGAGTGGAAGTACATATTACCTAACAAGTGTAGGCATTTTGTTTGATTTCCTAAAGCATTATTATTATATGGTGTGAGTAAAAGTAACGTTTTAAGCCTCTTAAACACATATAATACTACTTTACCTTACCAAGCCAGACTAATGCGATTTTTGTCTGTAAACTTCAAAAGCGACCTTAAACACAATGGTTGCAATATTCTATGAGTCTTGAGAATAACTGATATTTTAACACAAACACAAAGATTTTCCCTCCACAACCAGATAAACTGAAACCGAACTGAACCAGGTTGAGATTATTACCTGCCAGTAAGAGGTGAGGGCTGGTAGAAAAGAGCCACATCAGGTGTTGGGTGCTGCAGGAATCATCGATCGGCCATGACGTCACCCTGGTGGGCGGAGCCAGCGGGCTTGAACCCGGAAGCTGTACGGCAGGTAGCTGGCGCTGAAGAAAGTCGGATTTCGGGGCTTGAATTAGAGTCAAAGGGAGGCTGGCGGACACTCGAGATTTAGGAGGACACCTGCTGTCAACTTCTGAAAGTCCTGCCCGCTTTGGTGTTAATGCTGCAATCCTGCTCTAAAGACGAATTGGCCGCCCGGTAAGAAAAATTCTGTAAACAGTGAGTTTTATAACCTGCGTGGGAGATCTCTGAGGAGGAGATGGACAGTAGCGATGATTTGCGGATCTGTAGAGGCTGGTGGAGCGGCAGAATGAATGAATGAATGAATGAATGAACGCTAGTTGTAAAGCGCGCTAAATGGGTGGGCTGGACACGATTGGTCAGAAAAGGATCACGTGACTCCCTGACTCTAATGCAAAGCTCCATAAATTCTAAAAGATAGACTGTTCATCACGTTCGCCATCCTTATTTAGCATATTAGAACATGATCACAAATTAAAACACTGTAGACATTTATATACTGACCTAATAATAATAATAATAATAATAATAAACTTTATTTATATAGCACTTTTCAAAACAGGGTTACAAAGTGCTGTACAGCTGTAATGACAATGCTGCTGTGTGAAAAGTCTGAGGACAACACAACTTCTCAATATCGTTTGCTGATATAAAGTGTAAAACGAGTAATTGCAGAATATTCTTTCTTCTTTGAAACTGCTGCAGCTCTGTCAAGGGACATGGGAATTGTGAGTGAACTACCCCTTTCAAGACCGACCGCAAACTCTCACTTGGATTGAGGTCTGATTGTTCCACTACAGAGCGTTCGGCTTGTTGTCTTTAATCCAGTTCTGTGTAGCTGTGGCTTTATGCCTCAGGTCAGTGTTTTGCTGAAAAACAAATCTTCTCCCAAGTTGCAGTTCTTTTGCAGATTGTTGTCCTTTTGTAGTGCTTTGCTGCGTTTACCTTTACAAGCCCTCTAGAGTTTGCTGCCAAGAAGCACATCATGATGCTGCCACCGCCATGCTTTACAGTGGGGAAGGTGTGTTTTGTGCCCACCAAACACAGCGTTGAGTATGATGGTCAAAAAGCTCAGTTTTGTCAGTTTTGTTTGGCTTTGTAAACTCCCACGTGCCTTCTGTTGAACTCTGGTCCAGATTTAATATGAGCTTTTTTCACAGTGGCTTTTTCTTTGTCGTTTTCCTATAAACTCAGTTGTTGTAAGCACAGTCTCTCCCATTTCAGTCACTGGAACATGTAAATCCTTCACAGGAGTCCTCGGTGACTTGTAGGCGACCCTCCTTAGTTTTCTATTTGCACGGTTACTCCGTTTTTGAAGATGGCCTGTTGTACGCAGATTTACGCATGTGCCATATTTCTTCAATTTCTTCATCATGGATTTCACTGAGCTCCAGGGGATATTCAGTGACTTGGAATTTTTTCTTGTATCCATCCCCTGACTTATGCTTTTCAATAACCTCTGCGGCGTTCTTCTGTCTTCATGGTGCAGTTATAGTCAAGAGTACTGACTCATTAGTGACTGGAACGTCCAGATACAGGTGTCTTCACTTGAGAGAAGTTCACTGCACTCAGATGATCTCCATGTTATTAATTGTTTGAGCACCATTTGACTGCACCTGTGTTGAATGAGGTGAGTCACTTCAAAGTTGCGAAATCTGTTTTCACTTTAAGAGTCTTATTGTAAATAACTGTAAAAAAGATTATGTTGACCATGAGTCAGTGTTGAACAGCAACAAAAGGGGGAATATCCAAGCAGGGTGAATACTTTTTATAGGCACTATATTACTCTGAGGAGGAGGTAGATGTCTGGACCACATTTTATAGCGTTCCATAAAATATTTGTCTAGATATTTCAATTCCAGCTACAAATGACAACCTTATGGGGGACAGCTCAGAAGATCACCAAAGTTAGTAGGAATATTATTGGACAACCATGATAATATGTGTTGGGATATTTCGGATCGAATCAAAGCAGCGGACTGAAAAAAACGAAATTCCGATCAACTTTTCAACAGCACGTCATGTAATGCGATTTTAAAGCAGCGCTCGAGCAAGAGGAGTTATTATGCAAGCCGAACAGCATCAAAAGCATCGAGAAGATCATTTATCACTCTGTCCTCATAACTTGCAGCCCCGTAAACTCCATCAGGTTAACAATTTGGAGCTGCTGCTGCTGCTGCACAAACAACTCTCAGCAGCTCTCAGGATGCTTCACTTGAGCAGTTTATTCAAAACGCGTCTCCCCTTGATTGCATAACAACGGGTAATTTTTGCAGTGTTCTCCAGCCACGGTGACCTCATGCCCTCCCAAACGCATTAGCAGTCTTCCAGAGCATTGTGAGCTGAATATTCAGGCTGATGGACAATAGTGAGGTTATTGAGTTCCTGTTTATATCCATGAACTCTCTGCTAAATATGACCAGCTGAGCCCGTTGTTTTTCCCAGAGCTGCAATATGCACAAACATTTGCTCAAGCAATGAAAATACAATGGATGGACCTTAAAATTTGTTTAGGAACCTCTGGAATAACTGACAGTAAAAGTGTTTTCAGGATTTCAGGAGGTTTCAACACAATGAGTTCATATATACTTTAGTACACTTTAGTAACAGGTTCCATTAACCATGTACTTTACTGCAATATGACCAATTTTCCAACTGCAATAATGATGAGAAATTGAATGAATAGCATGCTTCCCTTTACATAAACAGGTTACTATTGTGACACTGGCACAATTTATTTATTTATTTATTTTAAATGCAGGACTACCTGCAAATGGATGCTTTTATGTTGCAGTGTCACCACTTTTACACGAGGATCAGAACATTGCACAAAGCCTGCATCGTAGTGCACCTCATGCTCCTTGATGGCCAATGCAACAGAGCAAGCCTGCTATAAACTCAGCGTTTTCTATTCCATGTGTGCTGTGTAAGTGTATATCTGTACTCCAGAATACACAGAGGTAACCACAAACTTTAGCCTGTAGGCTTCTGTGAGCCATTTTCCAACCTCTCCTCATATTCTGTTGCTCTGATCGTCTTTGTTTTTGGAGTTTATACGAGCAACACAACTCATAACCTACCCTTATACATGCTAAACATATATTATCACACAGAATTAAAAGGATTATTATGTAATATATGATACCATCATAGCTCATCTGAGAGCCTGCAGCCCACCTGTCTGCATGTCTCCGTGCTCAAAAGTATGTGGACACCCGACATCCATTATGTAATGCAGATGTTTCTCCAAAGCAATTTCCATTAATCTGTGGCTCGAACAGCTTCTGCTCTTCTGCTTTATGTATTTTCACCAGATGTTGACCCCGCACCATGAATTTGCTCCGATTCAGACACCAGAGCATCAGTGAGGTCCAGCGCTGATGTCGGGTTGTAAGATCAGACTCAGTTCTTCCTAAAGGTGTCGGATGGGGTTGAGTTCAGACCCGTCGAGTGGGAAACATGTTTTTTTATGGAGCTGACTTTGTATGAAGGGACTCTGTCATAATGAAACAGTAAAGAAACAAACCCAAACTCTTGAAAGAAAGCTGTGAGTACATTGCTGTTTAAAATATCATTGTGTGCTGTGATGTTGAGATTTGAGAAATAAAGACAATCCAGAATCAAAAGTATGTGGACAGGTATCACATGAAAATAATGTGACAACACTTAACCAGACCTCTGAACTGATTTTTAAGGCCCGACATATTCAGCCCTCTGAGTATTTGTTATGATCTTATATTCAGATATATGAAAATGATTAAACAGCACATCATGAGAACATTTTCTCACAGTTAAGTGGCACCAGGCCTCTTTGTGCCTCCTCAGCTTGTTAATTATAACCTGAAATTCTATCATCTATCTAATCAACTCCAAGTCAAACGAGGCGTCTTTGTTTCAACAGGGGGCGCCAGACTGTAGTTATTGATTGGGCTCACAGGCTGGCATGAGTTTTAACCAATTTATGCCACTGCAGTTGGATCCATGAGGTACAACAATGACTAAAGCATACTCTTAAATCAATAAGTGAATTATCAACAGGATTTCTAGTTACTTGTGTTGCTGCTGTCAGTGAGTTTCCTTTTTATATTATTATTGTTTTCAACTCCAGCCCGTCTGTGGTTGTGTGCTGTCATTTTTCCCGTGGCATTTCCCTGACCCCGGGGCTGAGTGGCTGACCGCTGGACTACCCAGCTGTACGAGCGGGACGGTGTGAGCGGAGGACAGAGGGACGTCCATCTGACTGCTGCAATTCTCCCCTGAAAAACCCCATCGTATAAGCTCCTTATGTAAAGCAGAAAACACTGTGTAATCTCTCTCTGTTGCTGCCTCTCTCACTGTGTGTGAGCTGTTGTCACTATTACTACTACTACTAGTTAAGTCAGTGCTTTGATTCGCCTTCATTCTTCTACTTCATTAACAAACCACTCAGGACTTTAAATGTGATGTTTAGAAACACAATCATTGGCTTTACCGCCCCACAGCAGAAAAAGTAATGTTTTTCTCTCCCTCAGTGTGTCCGGTTCTTACACCAAATATTGTCACGCGACTTCACGAAGTGACTTGAAGCTGGGATGAAACGGTTTCACCCCAGGGACTCATGTCCAGATTCCTTCTGAAGGAACAAAGTTGTGTTTTGCAGCTGTGTAACAGGAGTCAGCTGTCCATTCCCTGCAGCGTACTGCTGGTTTCATATGTTGCATTACTTCAGAACGTGACAGTGCAGTCCAGACTGTGTGGCACATTCCCTTTGTGTGACAACCACGGATCACATTTAAGCATGTGTCCGTGCACGTACTCGCACACTCTTGACATGTTCCAGCTATGTTTGGCGCCATCGTAGACGTCATGTGCTTTATCTGTCCATTTTCAGCGTGTGTGTGTGTTCTGTTTCATTTTGTCCTTCTCCAGGGTGATGTATAGGGATTCTTAATCAAATACTAAGACTCTGTTTTTTATTTCAAAGGCCATCTGTTCTGGTTGGCTGTGTTACCCTTTAGTAAATACACCAAAACCCTGACACCACTAGTGTTGTCTTTCAGTTCCCTCTTAGGTTTGACCTCAGGTCATATTCTGCACAGGGCCCCAAAACAGCTGAGGCTGGCACTGCACATATTTTTTTGTGTGTGTTGGATAGAGATATTACCATGGAACCAGCCTTGAAAATGTGTGAGTTTGAAATCTGGCAGTGATAGAAAGTAATGAGATAGATTTATTCACATTTCTAGGTACATGTGTTCTTCTGGATACTGAAGACTTCATGTAAGAGCGATATGCTGCATACAACTTCATTTCTCCAGCGGCTGACAATTTTGCAGATTTGAAAAATTGCATCAGAAGATATGTGTTATAAAGGTGTCCAAAAATAAACAGATGTATGTATCAGAGCTTTGCTTTTCCTTTTTTTTTTCCACCCTCATTAATCAGCGCTGATTCATCCCGTAACTCCTGCTCCACCTCAAACTACAGCGGCAGAATGTTGTTTACACGTTGTTGCATCAGGATTAACAATTTAATAATGTCAGATAGAATCACTCGCCGCTCACTCACTATATTTTTCTGCAGAACAAGTACTTCTGCTTTTGATACCTAAAGCACATTTTTAATGCTAATACTGAGTTTAAATGCACCACATTTAGCTATTTCTAGATCGTTGTTTCTACTTTTACTGAAGTAAATGAAGTCCTACTACTGCAAGTTGGATTGTGTATTTATTCAGTAGCTTTACTGTTGAACCCAGGTGGTGTGCATTGTTCATGTAAATTAGCGTATTATCTAGTTTTTCATCTAATTTTTCAGATTAGCAATTAGATATTGGTTGTCTCCCTAACATCAGGTGCTTTTATTTTGGGGGAAACACATGGCCCTGCTTTAAATGCATAAAAGAAGATAAATAGCTGTTTTATTTATGGCTTTAGTCTATGTGTAAATGCCGTATTTTTGTTCTTCTTATGATACAATCAGAAGCCAGTTTATTAGGCACATCTAGCAAAATTAACTGCAGTCTCAAGCAGCAGACCAACAATAAATCCGGCTTTCATTAAAGTCATAATTTTCAGTTCTTGCTAAAAACTGCTTTTTGTTGACTCATCTGTATGATGGTTTCGGAGGCGGCAGTTTTGTGGTGTTGTTGCACTATATTGCATATTACATGGAGGTGTTATTTAGCCTCCCCTCACCGATATAAATAGGGTGGACGAAATAACAGAAACACCTGTCACTGCCTCAAACAATTCAACCCTACAAACACATTGTCATTTAAAATGACCATGACAACTTTTATGTAGATAGAAGTTCGTTGCATTAGAAGGCTGTTTCAAATAAGCTGGCACGACAAGCATTTTTTTTTTAAATTTTATTTTCACATTCTGTTCTTCCACACATTTGCAAATTTGTGCTTTAAACTGTTTTCTTAGTTTCTTCCTCCATGTTGTCTGGATGAGTAGTTTTATTGGGCATGTTACATTTGACTGCTGTTCATGATAAGTCTGTGCAGAACTCTCTGACTTCATCTGTTTTGGAATTTGACCTGTGAAGTCATCTCATGCACGAGCTTTATTACTTTAAATCTCCCAGCCAAACCATTTGCTCCACACTGACGTACCGTGACGTAATGTAGCGCGCATACCGTAGAAACTGGAAATAGTAGAAAAAAAAAAGAAAAAAGAAAAAAACGATTTGGTTTTCGGTTTGCGTACAGTTTTTTTTCGTCAAAACTCGGTCGTGCGAAAGAACTGTCTTCGCACAGGTGCTGCTGCTCCTCACACGCGCCTCGCTGACTGTATGTGTCACTGTAACGTCACTATCCTCCCCACTGTAAACATCGTGTTCCTCCGCCGGGAACAGATAAAATAGGGCGGCGGAAACTCGCACATCCCCGCTCCCCTCGCATACCGTGAAAGTACAGCCGTGACCCACTGTGGTAATAAAATATTTATTTTTATTACTATTTTACAACATGTGGCATCTACAAAAAAATTAATAAATAACATTTTTAAAAAATCAGAGAGTGGCGTCAGCTTATGTTGAGGGTACCAAACTGACACGCTGCTTTGTATCTGCTCTGCTTAGTGAATGTACAAGTTAATTTTCTAAGCTACGGGTCACCAAACTGTGCAATTAATTAAAAATGTCGAAAACAAATCTTAATATGTGCTGCTTAAACTGTCAAAGGTAGAAGGACGTTTTAGATGTTTTAAAAAATAAACAACCAACATCCGTGCAAACTGTAAACTCTGTAAACAGATTTGCTGTTGGTTAATGTAAAAAAAAAAAAAAAAAGCAGCGAAAGTGGAGCCGCCGCTCTCAAAACATGACAAGCGGAGGGATATAAACTCTTAACACATGATGTCGCCATCAGCCCTTCCTACTTCGCAGCTCACCTTCCACCAACTCCGCGCGGACGCCGTGATTGGTCGAGGCGGCGCGGACGGCGGGCGCTCATTGGCTGCTCCTCCTGTCAATCACCAGCGCAATGCCACTCAGGATAGATTAGGCACCATTTGCCATAACTAAATAGTTACATTGTACATCAAGTAGGAAGAATTATTTTAATTGGTAGCCCACCGCGCTCGGCGGAGAGTTACACTTCGTCGTCGCTCAAACCTCGTGTACGTTTTGAATGCAACCAAAGTGTGACGTTTGAACCTCCCGTCTCATCAAACAGATGTGGATACACTGCTCGGGTAAGTCACTCTTGACCAGCTTGTGTCCGCATTTTTTATTTTTTTTTTAAACTGCCTCTGCTCGTGTTTGGCTCGTCCTGACAACTGCGTGTCGGCGCGCCGTGCTGCTGTAGTTGATGTATTTGCATGTTTGTGTCGGAGTTGTTGAACTGGCGCGGTGTTGTGCTTGTGATAACTCTTGAGGAGGTTGTGCGCGGTGCTCGCTGGAAAAGCCCTCAAGTCTCGGCCAGTGTTTTGTATCCAGAGGACGGTGCTTCGTGTAGTTTTTTTTTTTGCTAAGTTAACATCAGTGTTCCAGTGGTTCTTTCCCCTCTTCTTGCACCTTTGAAGCCCCGCAGAGCTTCAGTAAATAACCTCTCGCAGCCGGTGGGTCTGAGCGTTGTGCGCAACAGCAATAACACTCCATTAGGAGCTGTCAGAAACGATTTACGACAAGTGTCAGCCGGGTTTTGACGTGATTTCTCTTCATTTCTGCTAATGCACTTCATCTCAGAAAAAAACACGTTTAGTTTATTGGCAACTTTTATCGCGCCATCAATTTCGTTTACGCGTTAAATGACAGGTTTACATTGCAGAGAAAGTGGGCAGATTAAAAAAAAGAAGAAGAGAGAGGAGCACTGCTTTGCCTCAGGAAAAACCTTAGTGATTGGTGAAATTGTGTTTCTTTATCAAAACCATATTGGATGCCTTTCCTCATATCCTTTAAGCTATTGTGTCCGTTGAATTATTTTATGTCCCTTTCATGAGCCCATTTCCGACAATTGTGCTCTCATTGCTGTGCGTAATTGCTTCTCTCCCGGGAGAGAGTGCCATCAAACTTCTAATTTCCTCCTCAAACCCGGAAACCATTTTGCTCGTGGAAGCAGCCTGTAATGATGGCATCAATAAAGCCAAATAAAGCTCCTGTCAAGACAGCTTCGAGTTTTGCTTTGGAGTGAGAAATGCCCTTTCTGTCAGATTTTCCACCTCCAGCACTGGTTTGGCAGCATCTCAGGGAGGCAGGTGACCGGGATTAGAGGGCAGCAAGACAATGAGAATGTGTCTCCAGAGAGAGGTCTGGCATGTCAGGAGGCAGAATGAACTGTTATCTATTACATCATTATCTAGTGCAGCAGGAGGATGTGGTGCGACACGGACAGAGGAGTGGTTCAGCAGCGCCTGCAGGTAACGTCCAGGTTGCCAAAAAGGTGTCACAGTCTCCCCGGGGAGACAGTCCAGATAAGGGTGCTGAGCAGAGCTGGTGAGCGTCCCAGCAGTCGGAGTGAGAGCAGATTAGCTGTTCTTTGTGAGTCTTTGTTAGGACGTGTTCTCCTTTAGAAGCTCGGGATCACCACAGATGGATGTTTGTCCCGATAAGACACACACACAGCATTGGGGCGAGCTGACTGACCGCACGGACGTCGAATCGGAGATGATCCGAGTTCATGAAATATACACTTGCATGTAAATGTGTCCTGCAGAATTGGTTCAAGTGGCATCAGATCAGAGAGCTACAAGTACCTAAAACTGTTCAATATTCACTGAGGAATACCTGATTAGAATTGAAGATATTTCACGGTGAGATAAACCCATCTTACCAGGATGAATCAAAAAGTGAAGTTATGTCTCGGGAAGTAGAAAGGACAGCTCTGAGGTGAAATGAGTCTTCAACACAGTCAGAACTTCGTCCAGAAAGCTGTACTTGCCAAGGTCTTCTTCTTCTTCTTCTGTCATCTCTCTGCTTTCCCCCCTCAAAATTTTACAACTGCTACCTGTTTGAAAGTTGGCCGCCGTTTGAAGCTGCCAGAATTTTCAAGTTTCCCAGTGCGGCTCTTTAGTGCAGCCCAAATCCTACCCATCAAAGCACCTGCGGGGAAGCAGAGGTTTTGGCGCCATTACCATTAACAACAGCATCCCCGGTTCTGGACACGCCACTACCACCACCATTCTCTATTAATTGCTACTAAAAAAAGAACATTTGCGAGATGTCAGCCACTGCTTTATTTTGTTCTCAGGTGGGAGCATGTTGTGGGTTTTGGCTGACAAGAACACTGACATTGTCAAGATGTCAAAGCTAATGGGAGCGCTGCCCCCTCTGCTTACCCACAGCCTTATCTCTCTTATCTTATCCTTTCTTTCCATGTGAGATTGTGACTCCTCTTGTATCAGGACTCCAATTCTGGCATGATGTAGGACCTTTGTGAGCATCACTACCTTTCTCCAGATTGTGCGTCTTAGCAGGATGACAGAAAAGGTGCGCAAAGCGATGCCTCTCTTTACATAACGTTCAAGCGGCGTAATCTCTGAAGGACTCTCCCCTTCACTCATGTACTCACACAGGAACACAATCCATAAATTGAACAAAAATATTGTAACTGGACTTGTTCAGTGAAAAGGGGCTTAAGCTCCAGATAACTTATGGGCTCAGCTCTCGTAATGGGCTTTTGTGTCCCTGAGAACCGTGACTGCAGGCGAAGCCGTACGCCGCTCTCATTGACAGAGTAAAGCTCCCGATGCCAGGACAAAACTTAAGCAGACAGTTTTTATAGCGGAAATCATTTCTGGAATTAATTTCGGCTCGACATACATCCGAATTCACAGAGTCGGAGTTTTGCCACAGAGACGAGCTTTAGACTGGGTTTTAGGTTTTTTTTTTTTTCCTTTTTGCTGAAGCTCAGCCATGCGCTCCATCGTGTGCTCTGCTGGCTACAGTCAAAACACAGTGTGGGGAAAAAAAAAAAAAAAAACTCCCCCTCACCCTCCTTCTCTCCCTCTTCCCTCGTTGCTTCTGCTAATTTGAGGAAGTACAATCATTCTCTCCTTGTTGCAGCTTCCTGCTGAATTGCAAACACAGGCGGTCGGCCGTCACGCTGTCCAGACAGTCGTCGGTGTCTCAGTGGCGTGATAAAATGACTGAGCGTGCCTCAAAGTCCCACCCATGTGGTTTCTAGTGCGTATCAGCATATTAAACTTCAGTTTGAGTCTTGGGTTGCATGTTTTTTTGGATGTACCCACATCTATAATTGGACCAGTGTTGAGGCTGCAGCGAGGGATTATTTTCATTTGCGATTAATCTGCTGATTGTTTTTCTTAATTAATCTTTTTCTCCGTAAAACGTCAGGAAATTGTGAATTTCGCCGATCCGAGCCCAACGAGACGCCGCCGCCTCCGAGTGCCTTGTTTTGTCCGTCCAGCAGTGGGAAACACATGGAATAATTTATTTGTCAATTCGCTTCATAGTATGAGTGAGAAAAGCCGCAAATCCCAAATGACTGAAGTGCTTAATTAAATAACTACATAGTTCCTGATTATTTTTCATTTTGTCAACTAATTGATTCATACTTTAATTTTTTTTTTTCAGCGTTATTCGAGGCATTTATCACTCCCTGGTTTAGATTTTAATTGTGCTTTTAGCGTTCAGCTCTGCTATCCAATTCGTTTTTCTGGTTTGTGAAAGGAGCTGATTTATTTAGCCCAATTTCTAAGGAATCTAAAGAAGTAGAAATTCAGTTAGTCAAAATTAAGAGCTCATTCTTTTCCTCGGTAACAGTAGTCCACATTACAATCTCAGTACAAGGTCTTTGAGAAACTTCTGAGCAGACGGAGTTTGAACAAATGTCACCGAAACTTAGATGTTCTCATTGCAGATTTTTAATTTAATTTTTTTAAGCACAAGAATTTCTTGTCCTTGTTGACGAAAAACTCTAAAAGCACACATGAGCAAGAAGTCCTTAAAGTGTTGAGAAATAAAATCTTCTATGAAATGACTGAGGGCTTCACAACAGGTAATAATAGGTGATATTTGTTTGTCATTATTTAGATGAATGGCAGCATTTACTCTCTCTTCAAGTTCTTCAAATGATCATTTTGAGTAATTTATGATTTTATGTGACAAAATCTAGAGACGGTGGAGAATTAGAACGAGCGATTGATAAAAAATCATCATTAGTCGGAGCCCCAGATTTGATAAAATGCTTTTACATTCCATACTTTGTGTATTGAAAGCGGAAACCCTGTACGAAGCCTCTGAATTAAACCAAAGAGCGTGTAAGCAGCAGTGCAGTGGTTCCCTGACAGATTTTCCAGAGCTCCCCATTAGTCAAGACCCCTCTAGACTTTCATAGTGGAACCCAGGACTTTGGCGTGCACTTACCGAGGTCTAATTTTCATTAATCAATTTGTTTGTTGGCCAGGCTGAGTATTGATGGGCTTTAATCACTGCTGAAGCCGAGGCCACATTAGCTAGTGGGAGCAGAAAATTACATCAGCATGCTGTGGAACTTAAAAAGCTCATTTTTACTTCAACACCGAGGAAACCGGACTGAAAGGAAGGGAGAAGGCTGGCGAGTTCCAGTGCTGAATAGAGGCGAGCTGTGCTACTGCAGCTACCACGTTGTGGAGGGCGAGTCACCTGCCACCTCATTGATTTGGCTGTTTACCTTTTCGACTCAGATTTAGCCCTGTGCAATGTAACAGCGCCGGCGTTGGTTATGTGTTTTCCATGCGTTCGCCTGCAGCTGACCCATGCTCTCGTCCCACGACGGCAGAAAAACCTTTCTTGTAAGCCAGGTTAGACAAGCGTGCCCCCTTCACCGCTGTCAAACTCAAAGCCTCACACCACAAGCCGTGCTCCTTTTCAAATGCACGGAGCATTTTAGCAGAAAGGAGCAATTACTACCTGCTCTGGTAGTGTTGCTTTCATGGCCTCTTTTGTGTGCTGATTCCAGGGCAGATTTTGTCCACGGCTGTTCCCACGCTGAGCGAGGAGAACAGGAAGAACTCAGCCGCACAGCAGGCCTCTGCCTTCTGCTATTATGGCTGCGATTCAATCATTGCAGGGCAATGCTTTACCCCGGCACATTGAAAGAGGAAAGAAATGTCCTCACTCCCTCTCCGTTAATGGAACTTAAAGCCAAAGGTGTTTTTGTACAAAGAGGAGACCATCAGCCACTTAATGTGGGAAGTGGCAGCAGCCAGCCTCACCTCACTATCCACTCTCCCCCTACTGTGATTTCAAAATGGCCTCCCTTCTGTGCTTGCAGCCAGCGAAGCACCACGCAGGGTGGAGGAACCAGACCAGGCGAGATTTGCGTCTCCTGGTGCTGCTGATCACACCTACTGTTTGTTTTCTTTGGCCTGAGCTGTAGTGGAAAAGTTCAGCGCGTTACGTTTTTGGATTGGGTTCATTTTCGTTTTTCACATGCCCAAATTAGAAAGCGAAGCAAAGCAGGGCTCGCCGACCGACGTCACGCAGTCCGCCGTCGCTGACGTTAAGCCCCGCAAAAAATGCAGCAAAGCATCTTTATTGGCAACGTGGGTGCTTTTAAAAATTCAGTCGTAGCGAGCTGCTGGTAGTAGTCGCTGCTGCAGCTGTTGATCAATCGGTTGTAAATATGTGTTTATGAAGCACTGATTCAGCCAAAACACTTAGTCAACTGGTCTATTAATAGAGCAACAGAAAATTAATCACAACAACTTTTACCTTGAGTGATGGATTGACAAAAATAAAATCTGTTCCTACTGAGGCTGACCAAACTCATGCGATTTTAATGAAAGCACAGAAAAAACAAAGTGGACCTTGTGATAAGATTTTTTATTTTTGGTAAACTACTGTTCTGTTCCTAAGGTCAAGAAAAAAAAACCTTTAAGCTAAATTGATGGCTAGTTTGTATAACAGACCTTTAACAAACATTCGTAGCCTCCAGCGTCAGCATTTGCAGCTTTCCCATATCAATATAAGCAAAATCATTTTGCATCTTTAAATAAATACTAAAAAGACGACGTCCTCCGGGTTCCACGTAACAGACATTAGTTTGCGGACATTTTTGAGACTCCACAAAAAAATAAAATTGATGAAAAAGGCAATCAATAGAACAGATAATGAAAATAATTGGGTTGCAAGCATGGATTTACTGGGTTTTAACGACAACACGGTGACCTGATAGGAGATAATGCTGCTAATTATTGGGAAGAAACTCAACGTTCAAGCAACTTTGTTAACAGAATATCTTTAATTTCAACACGCGTTCCATAAAGCGGCGTCTCTCGAGGCTAGAACCGCTGGCAATGTGAGAAATCAGGAAGAGTGGATATGGATCTGATTGTGGTATTTCTGGCAACGCGTGAACATGCTCTGCTCCGAGATCAGCTATAATTTACGGGCTTATATTGTCATACCAGCTGGAAACACTTGACGTTTAAAAAAAAAAAAAAGAAAAAGAAAGAAAAGAATCCGAGCATCTGTCCAGTCCACGATTCGCTTTTTGTTCGGTAGACATTTGAGGCATGACAACCTGCTCTGATAGATGCCTGTATCCACCTCAGCGTTGCCAATAAACTCTATGATACATCATCCTCACGAAGCCCCTTTGGGTTTATGGATGCTTCCTCCCGGTGTATCACATTGCTTGGAAGGTCATGTTATCGGGGGTTTCGTCTCTCACCAGTGTTCCAGAGGTCAGATAAACCGCTACCTACATGCTTCTTGCAGCGTTTGGGAGCAAACCTCTAAAATTGATGAGTCACATTTTTGATTTTCATTTAGGTTTTTGGAGTCGCTCGGCTGCTTGACGACGCAGCTTCTGTTTTCTTTTTCTGTTTAAAGGTGTATGAAAGATTTTATTCCATCAAAAAAAAAAAAGACAAATTCTGCAAACTGATGCTTTAAAAACACCAAACTTGTTGTGGAAATGACTCCTAAATGAATAGATTTATCAGTTAAGTTTTGTTTTGTTTATTAGCATCCCCATTAGCACCAGCATAAGCATTGGCTATTCTCCCTGGGGTCCACACGCATACGCACAATCACACTTCTACACACAACAACCACAAACACAACAGCTCATCTCGTTAACTTTACAAATACGGTAGAGAAACATGTTGTCATTCAGTCCAACATACATTAAATCATACACAGGATTATACATCCATCATTAATAATCTTGAACTTCTTCTTAATAAACATATAACCAGAAAGACCTTAAATAACATATTTATCCATCCTGTTCTTCGACCCATTGAGATCCAAGAAAACAGGGCAAAAGTACATTTTACATTCTTAGCGCTCACCAACATTACATTTTATTTTGAAACACCATTTTCCTTGTCTCTACCTCCTCAAATATTGTAGTATCCTCTTGAACTAAATACGGTGGTAATGGATTCCACCTAAGCATGACATTCCTGTTTCCTACATTGTACTTGCTCGTGCTTTAGGTAGAATAAACCGTCGTCGTGTTATGAATTGCGTTTGATAATAATGTTATCAACCAAACAATCTTTAATTGTAATTTTTATGCACAAATGCCAAACATTGTTTAATTCCAGTATCTCAAATGTGAATATTTTCTGATTGTCTATGATAATAAATTCAATTTTTACGATTTGAAGAAGCCCCTTGAGCTGTGGATACTCTGATGAACATCTCTGAGTATTTGGTTCCATTTTTCAGTCTTTTTTTTATAAATGAGACTCAAAAAAACAATCTGCAGATGAATGGATGGTGAAGATTGTCATTATTTGCAGCCCTAAAAAAATCTCCCAGCTGCACGTTGTGTAATTGTTTCCTCATGTAGGCCAGTTTGGGAGTCTCTTTGGTTTAACCCTCAGGGCCAAAGTGAAGGATTAGGGTCCAGAGAAGCTGTGGCTGCAAGGCAACAAACCGCCTTACTTACACAGGACTAATCCCCGTCCTCCAGCAAGCTCTTAATTGAGCCATCATCAGCCGCTGATCTACGGGTTAAACATCAATTAAGGTAATGAGCAGATAGAGAGGAGGGGGCTGGGAGTGTAGGGGTCTTCAGTCCAGAGGGCAGAGAGGTGATGCCGGCCCACCCCGAGGAAGACTGAAGTGTGCGTGTGTTTTTCTCTGAAGTGGTAGCAAGATGAGTGGAGTGATATTTGAACCGAGGAGTGGAGTGCTGATGGTCGGCCGTGCAGGATGGAGGCTGCTTCAGACAGCTTGATGGTGGTTTGATGTTGGTTTAGCTGTGTTTGTGTTGGACCGGCTGCAGTCTGGGTGAGCTCCTCAGCTGCTGACAGTCAAGGGGCTCGTTGGGTGATTTGCGAAAATCAGATAAATCAAGTTTTCAGCTGATGCTTAACCTTGACAGGTGTTTTCAGTTCTGATATTCCCCTTTTCTTGTTGCACACCGTTGGAGGAATGCATGAAGTAGCTATCGCACGATTATACAACTAGTTATTTTTACCAGCTGTTTTTATCGTGCGCAAGTCTGAGTAATTGTTCACTTATTTATTTAATAAAACAGAGGAAAGTTACCCGTTACAAGTAGTGTCTTCACATTATTTTCTTTGGCTATTTAACTAGAACAAAACAAACACTGCATTTCAGTTTGTTACAACCAGCTGGAGGAGGCACAGTGGTTTTAAATTAAACAAATGTTGGGGGGAAAAAAATGAATTTTAAGCACCAGAATCCTTAAATAACTTGTTATTTGAAGCCATTTAGGAAATCATGCCTAAAAAAAATACAAAACACAAGGGCCTCTTGTATCTGAAGGAATTTGTCTTCTTGGTCTTGTAAATGGATCACATTTCTGAGTGCCTAAAGGTGCTTCAGAACTGCTGGTGACAAATTTAGTTTTTTTATGGGTCTGGAGATGGGTGTGCTGAAATGGCTCGATAGCGCCCCCTACAAAACGTCAAAGTTGCAGCTCTCTTGTTCAGTTTCACGTAGATATCGTGTCCAGACTTTTTTTTAAAAAAGCATTTTGAAACCATCCCTTAAGCCTCGCAGGAATTTAGCTGTTTTGAATTTACTGTGCAATTATTACGCATCTTTTACCGATAGCAGCTGGTGCTAACAAACTACAAAACAAACCACTAAAACTTGAATTTACATCACCTAATCTGCCTAAATACTTGATAAAAGTCCAGGTATGAACACATCTAGTATGTAGTCATAGTCACAGCGCCACCTACTGGGAACAGGAAGTCAGTCTTGCATGACGAACATCATCCGATTTAAATGAAAATGTACACGTTTTGTTTAGCACGTGATATAAAGCAACGTGGGTATGTGACTTTTTATGCATATTTAACAGACCTGTGGACGTTTACATACCAACAATAAAGGTTCAATCGTAGCTGCCTGCCGCTTTATTGCACTGCTTCCTTTTGTGCTTTTTGTTAATTCACTATCACTGCTTTTGTTAGTTTTTTTCCTTCCATACGGTTCTAAATATTCACAGTTGCTGGTTGTTGTTTTTCTTTTAGAAACGTCGCTGCATACAAGTGATGGTGTTTTATCTTTCTGGCTTGTTTGACATGCACAGCAAAAGAGTTGCAGGTTGCACACTCTCTGTGGTTGAAGACACAAAGCAAAAGTGTGGCAATTACAGAGACCTTACCTCCATCAAAAGAAAATCCAACAAGGAGACATCATTCCCACCCACGCCGCTTGACTGACAGGTGATCTGGGGAAGTACGCAGTCACAGCAGTGAGTGCTGAGCAACAAAGATGGAGACAAAATAATAAAAAAAAAAAAAGAAAGCCACCCTGCAAATTACCACTTGAAATTTCATTTTTCATCATATCTATCTTTGCCGAAAGCTTTTGAGGAAATTAATAATTGAACGTTAAAAGCCTTTTGTGCAAACAAATCACATTCATGTGTGAGGAGGGATGTGTTTAAGAACGATGTCCGTCTCCTGAGAGTGTTAATAAGTTGGTTTATTTAAGTAGCAGTCAGTGAACATCGGGAAGGGAATCAGACAGCCTCTGGTATGTTTTTGTTGTGGCAGCAGAAGCCCACCATTTGATGATATTAAACCTTGTTCAGCCCTAATTATTTGACATGATGATTAGAGAACTGTCTGGGTTTTGATGCTGCAACGTCGTGCAACTCGTCTTTGTGCTCGTCTCCGTTCGAGCTGCCGTATCAGAATCTAAAGGGGTCAACGCCATGTCAAACATGTCTGCGAGTATCCGTTTGGAACGCTTGCCATGTTAAATTCGCCATTCAATATTTTACAAACACAGATGATTCAATCTTTAAATGCATCACTATTTTATAAGCAGAGCTCTTAAGATGACTCGTAGATTTAATAGAATCCCGAAATGTGCTCCGCTTTCATGTCAGCAGTCATTTTTTATTGCTCCTCATTAACTCGTTCAAACAGCAGCCATGTTTCCCTTTGGAACGGGACTTTCAAGTTATGGTTCTGAATGTGAAACCGCTTGTCAATCAGACAAAGAATTTAGAATTTCCCCTTGAAGCTGGGGAAGCATCAGTGCTAGCGTTGAGCTTTGAAAGCCAGAATTGTCCTTGTTTCCAGATGATGCTTGAGATTGGTTTTATAGGACAAGTAACCCTGTGTTACAATGAGCTATAGATAGCAACATGAATGCAGTTTAGTAGTTTCTGATGACAGGTAGGAAGGAATATGGAGTTGAGATTATCTGAGGTGTTGGATGTTCCTGTGGGCTAACCAAGCTGAGACTTCAGGGTCTCTACGATATGTCTACAGATTCATTCATATGCAGGCAGGCTGGAGTGTTAGTGGTATGTTTAAATTCTGTTTACATGAAGAACCTTTTAAATCAGAGAATAAGTAAACAATATCATAAATACAATCAGACATTCATCGCTAGCTTTTTGGTCAAGATACAGATGGGTGACATGTTAAAGGAATGAAGTGTTAAGGGCTACCATGTGCTGCCAGAACAGCTCCATTGTGCCTTGGCGTTCATTCTCCTAGTCTTTGGAACTCCATTTCACACTTTTTTCATCGTTTAGTGTTTTAAAGATGGTGCTCGAGAGCGCCGTCTTACACGTCAGTTGAAAAAATCCCCACCAGGCGTCGGATTGAGTCGAGATGGGGTGACTGCGGAGGCCGTAGCACGCGATCTTCATCATCGTCGTACTTACCAAACCCTTTACCGACCCCTCGAGTCATCCTAGAAGAAACCATTTCCATAGAAATGTTTCATGGGAGGATGAAAGTGATCGGTCAGAACAACAGTATATTGACGTGCAGTGACTCGTCCCTCTTAGGGGCACGAGTGAACCCCAGCTATGCCAACAAAATGCCCCTGACGGTGAAACAGAGCCGTCAGATCCCCTCGTGATGTGGGTCAAGCACTCAGGCCTTCACCGTTCTCCTGGTGTACACACATCACACATGCAGAATATGGTGAGGGGTGACTCATCTGACCACATCACTTTGTTTCACATCGCCGTGGACCAGTGCCTACGGTTTTTTGCCCCACTTAACTCTTAAATGTGCAGTCATGTATGTAATGAGGTGTTCACGCACTACAATCCTACTGTAATATCACTTTCTGTGTAATTGACGACGGTTTCCTTTTTGTTAACGTAATGCACGAGCATCAAAAGCCCAGCTGGATTTACTGATGTCTTTCTGGCAATTCTGAATGCAGATGGCACTTTAGTCAATCTTCTCGTTGGCACACTGAGCAGTTTTTTATAACTGAAGCTCCTGCCATCCATACCTCAATGATAAACTCTCTTTCAAAGTCACTTAGATTTTATTCCTTACTCAGCATTTTTTTTTATACAGAGCGTGACTGGATAAAATGGCTTAATTGTGCATGTAATACACCTGTGTGAAAGTGTCTGCACTTGTTATTTTCTTCAATTCATCCCCATCTGTAATCTTTCAATACTCAGTGCTCATTACCCAGAAATGATTGTGATGCACCACCCAGCCTTAGCTACAGATGGTGTCAATGTTGGAGCTTTGGATGGGGTTTACTAGGCAGCTGTGGCTCAGGTGGTAGAGCAGTTCGATCCTCCGCCCCTCCACAGTCGAAGTGTCCTTGGGCAAGACAATCCCAATGGCAGGCAGGCTATATAAATGCAGTCCATTTGCCGTTTACTGGCATCCAAGCATTCATAGCGACATAACTTTCTGATTCTTGGGTATCAACTTTTGAAATATGAAGTTGACTTAACCCATTATTAGCAATTAGTGGTTTCAGATGAGATGAAAATTCACTCATGACTCGATAATCCGACACTAAATGTAAAACCTTCTTTTATGTCGGATAGCAAGGCTGTCGGATTGTCAAGACGGAGGTCGAGATACAAGGAGGGCTTGATGCTGGAAGGCTCATTTGTTGTTAATATTTATTGTTTATGGCTGTTGTAACTAGTGTAATGTTAGAACACTATGCATCGCTGGATTTCATGCCTACTTGGCTGCTGATGCCAGTTTAGGATAGTGGTCATATTTCTGTTTCCACCATCGGTGGCAGCGGTGGGGGTGGAGGAGTGGCGGATACGCTCCACTGTTATCATCCATGTTTATTTCTTGCTCGCTGCAGTCTGAACGTAGCCAATCTGTCGGATTGTTAAATCAGATAATACGCTGTTATCTTTATTTGTGACATAAAATGTTATGTCGGAGTCGGAATCCAAGGCTGTTGGTATGTTAAGGCTGTTTTCTATGGGTTCTAATAATAATAATAATAATAATGCATTTTATTTGTATAGCGCTTTTCAAGAACTCAAAGACGCTTCACAGGATAAAAGCAAAGCAATAAAAGCATTAAACAACAAGCAACAAATACAAAGGTAGACAATATAGAAGTACAGCAAGCAGGTTCTGTTCGTTCTTCCCAAAAACCTGTCACATAGCAAGGTTTCGGATTGTTAAGGGTCGGATTATCGAGTCACGACTCTATTTTATTTATTGAACTGGTTCCTGAGTAGGCTTCAGGGTCACTTTAGTTCACACTTTAGTTAGTTTGGTCAACACATTGCCCGTCGAAGAGGAGACGTCAAAGTTAGTAGATCACTTTGTCTGTTAACTGGGACTCCACCGTAATCAGCGAAATATGATGCGTAACAGTAGGAAGTTATGTTGCTATGAAAACAACCTGATACGTTGTGGCTTTCTGGACGAGCGGCAACTGCCGGTCTCAGTTTTCAGCACAAGTGCCACACGCAGGCTCCGAACTTAAAGAGAAAGTTGGATCCCAAATTCCTCTTTGCCGAAATTTGCTCTTTCCATTGACTGTCACCCCGACCTAAATTATAGTCAGCCCTCTGCGGTTCACCACAGACTTTCCATTCATCTCCCAGATAAACAGAAGAGGCAGCAGAGAATTTCTCTTCTCTGTCCCCAGATGATGAATTCTGGGGAAGTAGGGCAGCAGTGTGGCCTGGACTTTAAAGAGACTATCTTGTAATCTGAAAGGTCACAGAACTGATAATGTCCTGCCAAAGTGCCCTTGAGCTCGACGCTGACCGCCTACCTGCTCACTCAGACTGGAAAAAAAGCCAACGACTGATGAATTAAAATAGTTTTCATTGGTTGTTTAACATTTGAAAGTCTGTTTACTCTGTTGGTTACAATCGTTCTATGAAGATCTGTTATGTAAAAGTTGAACAGAAATGAGAAAAAAAAAAGCCTGAGTGGTAAATCCCTCAGTTGTTGATTTTTTTTTTTTTTTTTTGCTAAAAATACCTCGTTCAGGGCACTAAATATATCCGGTCCGCCTCGGAAGAAATTGCTGGAAAAACCAGCTTTGGAGCCAAAATGGAAATCTGTGCTGACCTCATTTTGACTATGAGGTGGAAACAGATGAAACATGAAAACACTGAATCCACGTAACATTTATTTTGATCACGGATTGTGGAATCTGTAGGACTCTGCCCTCCTCTCCTTCCATTTCATCTGCGGGTGTCTGTGCTGTTTTGTCGTCTCGCTCTGCTCCCTTTCGCAGTCGGGGCACTTCGCTGCAGCACTTTATACAGATTAAGTTGTGTTTTTCTTCTGTTAATATACTCTTTACCAACCAAAGAGGTCATCTGATGCAAAGCTCGCCAAATGGACATTGTATCGGGTGTGTGGTAGTGGGATCAAAAAGCCAGTGGTCCTGGATCAAAATACAACCACACTGCATCTATGTGGGTTAAATGCAACTTAAACCCAACACAATTTGCAGGATTAACCTTTAATAACAGGAGCTTGAGTGGCGAGTCGCAGCGCTCTCAGGATTGCAGCGCTGCACAAAACCAAGCCTGGCTTGACCTTGACAGGGCCGTAGTATCAAAATCCACTTACATTCAATTTGAATCCATTTAGTTCGGCTTCTGACAACCTTCAGCAATATGGCCTTTTATTTAGCATTCTCATATGTTCTCGACGGTCTTGAAGCGCTTTGAAAGAGAGTCAGAAGTGAGAAACCAAATGAAGAGCTCTGAAAGCATTAATAGGAATAGCATTTTGGTTGTAGTTTTGCTTCTCCTGAATGCTACAAGGGGGGGAAAAAAAGCGATGCAAAAGAGTTTTAAATGAAATACACGACCTGCATCAGTGTCAGTGCGCTCGGCTTTATTGATTTGCTGCAGGAAACCTTTACTTGCCTTCATCCAAGGTCAGAGGTCAAGGTCATCGTAGCTTAGCTTCATAACCCCGAAGGTCAGGAGGGTTTAGTGTCTTGCTTAAGGGCAATGAAGAAGAGCGCACGCTTGTCAGCTGATGACTTGAGTACAAGACTTAAGGATAAAGCTTTCATACTCTGTTAAGTTTGGTAGAAATACAGCCGCTGTCCTACTTTTGCCGTCAGTGTCACAGCGATGACCTTGTTGCCACTTCATCAGCTGTATGTAAAACATTTCATAACTCAATATTTTATAACCCAGCTGGAATCGAAGGTTACCGGGATTGCCATAGATCCAGGACGAGCAGCAGATACCGGGAGGATTACCGAGAATCAGAATCAACAACGGCCAACAATCGACAGCATTATATTCAGCTTAGATTAAGGCTTCTCTGTTCAATGACTCAAGCTGCAGTCTCCACTGTGCATACTGAAGGTTCACCGGAGGTCTATCTGGTATTGTTGCCAGAGAGCTCTCAGAACAATGCCTCGCAAAAGATTAAAAAGAAAGGAGTGAGTGGAAAAAAAGAAGAAGTTGGGACATGGATCAAGGAGTGCTGCACACCTACAAGGACTGGAGGAAGCTACAAGAAAAAAAAGAGATGTATAAGAGAAGTTTTTTTTTTCTTTTTGCTTCAAAATGCCATGCATCTGTTTTAGAAAAGTGTACTACCTTAGATGCATCATTCAGCAAACTCAAATCAGTCTGCCTCCAGAAGCAGAAGTGTTTCATAATCACAAGTCTTTTGCTGACTCAAATCCTGAAACTTAACTCATACTGTAAGTAGCATTTGCCAGCAATTGTTTTTGTTGCAGCGAATGCCAGAATTTTCAACACTTTTGGCAAACGGAAGGAGTCGGTAGAAATGCAGGAAGTGACAGATTCTCTCAGTGTTGAGGCCTAAATAGGTTTATTTATTTATCATACACTGTAACCCGATATTTCTGCCAGTGCACTGAAAAAGACACGCACGGGCATGCGTGAGTAGTAAATGTCGCTTCACCGTTTGAACCTATTCCTCTGCCTAAATTCCAGCACATTTTGATTTTGGCTTCCCCGCATTCCTTCACATTTTGTCTGACTCGAGGCGTCTCCCTAATTACCAACTGACTCACTTTTTGGCTTCCGTTCACGTTCTTGTTTCCTCTTTGTTCGCGTTGGCTCAGCGACGCCGCCACGGTGCCAAAAACTTATGACGATCATCGCAGATAAATGACGTGAGATTAATCTGGTCGCCGCGGCGCTTCTCGAGGATTCCAACAGAAGTCTCATGCAAGCCACAGCACTTGAGGATCTGAGCCGGGTGCCACGGATCTGTGTGGTCTAGATTGATGGGAAACTGTGACTTCAGTCGGTGCCTTTTTTTTTTTATTTTTTTTTGCCAATCACACTGAGGAAAGAAAAAAAAAATCTGATCTTTGTGAGAGGAGGGGAGGGAATAAGAATTGGGAGACTTTCAGTTGTCAGTTGTGAACGCAGCCCAAGTGCCGTGCCACCATACTGACGGGGTTACGATGGCGTGAGAGCAGGGGCTGCTGGCCAGCACTCCGGCACAGCTGAAATAGCAAGCAGCAGAGCCAGGAGCTGAAACGCTACACCCAGGCTTCTCACACTCTCCCCCCCTCTCTCTCTCTCTCTCGCTAAAACCTCCCTCTTTCTCTCTCTCTCTCTTATTCGCTTGCCCTCGCTCTCTCTCTCTCTCGCCTTCTCACCTTTCTTACTCACCCTGCCTTTCTTTGATCTAAAATCCTGGCATTTACTTGCTGTTCGTCATTATCATCTAGCCTCTATCCATCTCCCCTCCTCCCTCCAGGCCAGCACCTCCTCATCAAGTTCCTCCCACACCTCTCATCCACTTCCAGTAAAGTGCGGCGAGAGGTTACGGTCTCATTTGAATATCTGAATGTATATCAACCCCCCCTCCTCGCTGGGGCGTGGCGTCGTTTTACAGTCGCGCAGCTGTGGCAGTGTTATGGGACCATCTGTGTTGGGCTCATTAAGATAGCCACAAGCTAACGTGGAGTGTGCGGAGATGAAGGGGAGAGGAGGAGGAGGAGGGGGGTACACGAGGGAGGCTGCTTATTCATCCTTGTTCCTTTTCTGTTGTAGAATAGCCATAACCCAGGGTTGGGAATGGTTCCAGGGTGAGAAGAAGAAGTAGTTGTAGAAGGAGGAGGATGGAGGGAGGAGGAGCTAGAAAAATCCCCTCTCCACCCTTCCAGTGTTGCGCACTTCCTTGAGCTTGAGTATTTGCGTGTGATGTCGCTGTTACTCCAGGCGCGTGTGTGTGTGCTCATGCATGAACTTATACACTGTATCTGGTCATGTATGAAAGTATTATGGAGATAGAAAGTGGGCATTTTTTTGTGTGGAAATCGCGCTGCTTCTTCTTTAAAGGTGATTTTCTTGAAGATTTGAAAGGCCAAGATTACTAGATTAGAATAAGGCCAATGTAAAGTTCAAATACTTGGTATCATTATTGGCAAAAAGCGAAACTGATATTTCTGTCAATACATTGTTTTATATACTATTTCTCTCCTAAAAAACCTTAATAGGAATTTGAATTAATAGGAGTTAAAAGACGAGATCGATACCACTCCCTCTTGTGCGTCTCCTACATATGAAGCTACAAGTATGACGGTTAGCAAGCAAAGAAAATGTCTTTGTTCAAAGCTTAAAATGTTTGCCTGGATTCATCAACAGCACATCTGATGAACTTACAGGGTCCTGGGAGCTTTAATTTTTTCCCCCCCTCGTAGTATTGGTTCCCAGATCGGCTTATATGTTTGTATAAACATGTCTTTATCAGATTGGCATGAAAAAAAAATAAAAAATGAAATAAAAATTAAACATCCTCCACTTCCACACAACAGCTACGTTTCTAACTAAAGATTTTCCCATGGAAAAGCTGAGAGCCACTCAAAAATATATTAAATTTGAACTGGCCGGTTTACCGAAGAACCTCGGGTCATTTTGGGTGCAATTGGAGGGGCTAAGGATGAACAATCTACAAGCACTGTTTTGATTAAAATCTCTGAAAAGGGCAAGTCAGATTAACATCACTCTACTGCCTCTGTAGAAATAAACACCGTCCAAATGGGACAGAAGAATCCGTGGTTCCCAAAGTGTTAACAAATTTGAATTTAGAGCATAAAAGCTGATTTTGGAAACAGTGCATCGACCAAAAATGTTACCGGCCCTTACCGGCTTTTAGGAAGCTTTCAGTCGGGTATCTCATCACTGCTACAGGTTGGGTTGGACAATCTGCCTTTCAGTCTGTCTGTTTATGAGGAGATGTGAGATGTGGTTGAAAGATCCACAAGTAGGTAGTTCAGATATTTCTGTCCAGATATCTTAAGTCTTTGTGCACAGATATTTTTTTGGAATAAATTTACTGGTGGGTTCACTGAATTAATGCATGCAATATATTCGTAATGTTAAGTTGTTAAGATTCTGTTCAAGAGGTGCCTATACGCCTTGTGTTGCTGTAATTGCACTTTACCACAGAGGAGGAGTTACTTCTTTTTCTTTTTTTCTTTTTCCCCAGTCAGAAGTATGTTTACCGCAGACCTTTTAGTAAAGGAAATGGTGTTTTTCTTTCTTTTGGAGCTATTAAAAAGGTCTTAGAAGTCACTAAATTGTGCTCAGAAAGTGTGCAGATACCCTGATGGCTCTTTAAAGTGCAGCTGAAATCCATTTCTCTGCTCTGATGTACAAACCCAGCTCACAGCGTCAGCGAGGAGTGTTTTCGCGGGCAAAAGCACAGCCGTGTTTTTAGTCGATAGAGAGTGTACTTGTTTTCTGGCGGGCCGTGTCAGTGCAGGCATTAGATAACGTTTTATTTGATGGTGTTCAATGGCTGACTCGTCCTCACCTCTCGCCCAGGCCTCTCAGGCTCTCCAGCCCACACGCGCTCCCATGTAAAACCAAACACACACACAGACATCCACCCACTGACTCACATACACACACCGAGAAACACACACTCCCGCTCTCTCTGCATCCTTCCTCTGGAGGATTCTGGCAGTTGTTTATGTTATTGAACTGGTTATCACATTACAGCTGGAACACCACCAGGCTCAGAGAGAAAGAGTCCTCCCGCTTTCTCAAGAAAGGAAAGAAAGGCAGCGAAAGTGCAAGGGAAAAACAAGAGCAGAGGGAAGACTAGATAAGAATGTGTTGAAATGTTTTTGCACTGCTCTCATCAGCATCACCGCGCCACTTTACTTATTTTATGGGAACATTAGGAACCGGCACAGACTGTGATCTTCACAGAGCATGATTGTTGCTTTGACAAAAATTCCTCACAAACTGAAGCCCCGTTTCAGACATGGGCTGGATAACGCTGCTGGCTTCATCGGTCTGTTAACGGAACATTCAGACGTATCCATGACGGTGACGGAGGGAGCCGTGGCACTTGCTCAGTATCTGCCGTACGTGCAAGATTGGGCAGTCAGTATGTCATAATCTGGTGCATGCCCATCTGTTAGAGCAACTGCATCCAGTTCAGACTTGTGCCGCGTTGAACGTGATACGCAAATGTGAGCTCTAGTTACAACGCTGTCACCGCTTTTTACAGAAAATTGACCAGGTCAGACACAAAGCAGCCACTTCACAATGTCGTCACAATAATACATGCACATACAAAATAGGGTGTTTATCAATTCCTCCTCAAGATTCTTGACTGTTTTCTGACCAGCAGCCCTTAAAAAAAGTTCATCAGCAGAATGATGATTCATGTTTAACGTAAGGTTCAATTTATCTAATAGGTAATGTTGAGGGAACGATTGTAGTTATGCTTAAAACGAGCAAATACAGCTGTGACTCGATAATCCGACACTAAATGTAAAATCTTCTTTTATGTCGGATAGCAAGGCTGTCGGATTGTCAAGACGGAGGTCGAGATACAAGGAGGGCTTGATGCTGGAAGGCTCATTTGTTGTTAAT